>NW_010416930.1:3918-4503 GCF_000710305.1 Buceros rhinoceros silvestris | reverse complement strand
TCTAGTTCAACCTCCCTGCTAAAGCAGGTTCTCCCAGATCACGTTGCACAGGATCATATCCAGGCAAATTTTGAAAGTCTCCAGAGAAGGACACTCCACAGTCTCTCTGGGCAGCCTGTCCAGTGCTCTGCCACCCTCAAAGTAAAGAAGTTTCTCCTCATGTTTAGATGCAACTTCCTGTGTTCTAGTTTGTGCCCATTGCCCCTTGTCCTGTCGCCAGGCATCACTGAAAAGAATCTGTCCCCATCCCATTCACAGCCTCCTTTTAGATGTTTATAAGCATTGATAAGATCCACTCCCGGATTCCTTTTCTCCAGGCTAAACAGACCCAGGTCTCTCAGCCTTTCCTCCAATCCCCTCATCACCTCTGCAGCCCTCTGCTGGACTATCTCCAGTAGTTCCTTGACTCTCATGAACTGGGGAGCCCAGAACTGGACACAGTACTCCAGATGTGGCCTCACCGGGGCAGAGTAGAGCGGGAGGAGAACCTCCCTCGACCTGCTAGTTAGTCTTTTTCATGCAGCCCGGGATATCACTGGCCAAGACAAGCTATGCAAATTATGATATATTACATAGGTTATTATA
>NW_010416930.1:0-3690 GCF_000710305.1 Buceros rhinoceros silvestris | reverse complement strand
AGGAATGTAAAAAAAGACTTCTGAAAAATTCTACCAGCACTATTGCCTAGGCAAGACTTATTTCTCTTTTGAGCTAAGTCCATATTTGACATATCACTATAAATTAGGGTGAAATCTTCTGAAAACAGGAGACATATTCTTAAAATTTGCTGCAAATGACAGGAAAATATGTTTTAGGAGTAAAGCCATGGGAGAATGTTTTAATAGCAGTTCTGTCGTAAGTGTTAAATCAGGCTAACATCTATTGGTGCAACTTCTTCCTGAGTTCCCACAAATCTACAGAAGGATGTTTGAAAGTCCTTATTTCTGCTATTTAATCTATGATAGAAAAAAAAAAAGAAAAAAATGTAGGCAGTCTGTATTTGAGTCTGTTTAATGGTAGATCTCAATGTGGAGTGTGATGCACAAGAAGCACATGGCTTTATGCCAGATTTATGTTCTCCTGAAATTGGGGTTGACCCCAGCATCAAGTTAAAATAACTTATCCTTTAAGCAGGTTGCATTTGGTGTAGCTCTAAGTAAAAATGAGACTAAGGTCAGTATTGCTTTTTGAACAAAATATTTTAGACTGATATACATCTCCTCAATAAATATTTTTTTTGTTAGCTAAGTTGCAAATATTCAGGAATTTCAGATGACCTCAGACTCCTCTAAAGAAGATAAACTGGGGTAGGCAGTATCTTATAATTAGAATAAATAATTACCTGAAACTTCAGTTAATGTCCATAGAAATCCACAGGAATCTATTGACTTGAGGAAATTTTAGGTCAGGCTCTGGAAGAGCTCAGAGAAATTACTCCTCCTGCACATCACTCTATTCATCTGCTCGGTGCATACCTATACATTCTGTGACAACGGAGAGTCTGTCAAGTGACTCCCACAGCATTTTCCCCTTTCATCCAGGAAACTCTTCCATTAGCAATAAGACACAGTGCCCTGGCATCATGTACTAGTTGAGGGGAGGAACCTGTTTGTAAACCAGGTGCTTTGGCATAGCTGGAACTTGGAAGGGAGGCAGAAGTACTTGGCAAACAAACTTGTTACTAAGTGCACTTTGCTTGAAATGTTTATAATTTGTCCTTGAAAAATATGCTGAGAAGATGGGCACTATACATGCTGCTTGACTTTGAAGTTCAAGTTTGAAGGTAGGGATCCTGAATACCTCCCAAGGAACATTTGAAGAAAAAAAAAAATCAACCTGGTGCTCTGTAAAGTAAAGAATGTGCTAGGGGGTGGGTGAGGTGGGGTGGAGTTTTAAGTCTCACTTTCATGTTATCTGCAGCGCAAGGCAGCTTCATGGTAAGCAGCAACATGTTCATATGAAGTCTGCCTAATTCTCTGGTAGATCTTTTAAAAAGCAGCACACGGTTACACCAAATATCCTTTCCTAACCATGTGGATACTTTCAGTTTAGCAACATACTCAAAAATTAGGCAAGTAAACAAGCACAAAAGGAGTCTCTCTGGCTGCCTTACATTTTCTTAAAATAAGACACACAAAGAAGGAGTTGCTTCGCTCAGCTGACATGTATGTGATGCCTACTGATGATCCACAAACTGCTGCTCCCAAGAAAAGAACAGCAACTCGAGCTCCTCCTGGAGACAGTCTGATCAAGGGGGAAAAAAAAAGACCTCTGGCGCTCAAAATGTGAAGACTAACCTGAAGGTTTCTTCCCTCTGACAGTCTCACTACCTTGAGGGCAGTCAAGAAATGCAGGTACAAGTGTTGAACACGGATAGAGGGTAACCTGAACAATTTTCTGAAATCATGCTTGGAAAATTTATTGACATTTAGAATATGACTAAATTAAATGGGGAAAGGTTTGGAACTTTTATGTTTTATGGGTTTATTGTTTATGATATTTCCAATCAAATAAATTAAGTGCAGTTTAGATATTAAGCTGGGAGGGGATGCTACTGCATGAGGGGGAGCTGAGGGAAGGTCAAAATCCTCAGAAATTTTCCGTCTAATTCCTCTCCTGTCATTTCCATTTTTTCCCCCTCCATATTTCCCTTTCTTGCCTTGCTCTCC
This sequence comes from Buceros rhinoceros silvestris, assembly GCF_000710305.1. Taxonomy (NCBI): domain Eukaryota; kingdom Metazoa; phylum Chordata; class Aves; order Bucerotiformes; family Bucerotidae; genus Buceros; species Buceros rhinoceros. Next base: position 1,659 of record NW_010416930.1, on the reverse strand, counting down.
TCTCCTCTTACAAGACCTCTCTTTCCTGTAAGTCTGTGACAGGGTGAGTCAGCGAGGACAGGGATGCAAGCAGTACTTGCATGGAGCTTGCGTAGCAAATGGCTGTTCAGACAGGAGGTGGAAAGCTGGATTGGGGCAGGTGAGATGGACCTTAAAATGAAGTTTCAGGGAGGAGAAATAAATAGACTCTTGTACTCCAGGGATGGTCATTGTGGCTGGAGGTTGGGGACATAAAATCCCACAGAAAGTGTAAAGAGCTGTACTGTATCAGCTTGGGAACCACTGCGTCAAAAGCTAGGTAAGATGGAAAGAGCTAAGGAAAAGAATACCTAGGGATTAATAGTTGCATAAAAAGCAAAACAATAATATTACAGAATTTCATCTGTGATTAATTAAGCATGTGAATAGTTTCATTGATACCTGGTGGATATACATGAGATAGAAACCTGAAACAGGTAACGGTAACAGAGCATAAATCCAGGAATAATTAACATGGCATAGGAAGGGCTGAGGAGAAAACAAGTGGATAGAGAAAAGAGAAGGGCGAATACAATTTTAAAAAGAAGCAAATTACATGCAGAAAAAAATTTATTGATTGTTTTCTGTGATGGTTTAAATATATGAAAACATACTTAACACCAATATTGCTTTTAACGGCTCAACTTAAAATACATTAAACAAAGTACATTCAGCTTCCTTGGATTAGTAAGCAGGCAAGATTTGCCTTTAAAATAAGAGTCCAGATCATGCACCCTCTCAGACAGGGTTAAATCAGACCAGAAAAAATTGCAGGGTCAGGGCCAAGGCAGCTGCCTGCATGCCTGTTATGTCTGTCATTGTTTGTTTTGTCTTTTTAGACTTGTAAGCTCTTCGGGCTAGGAACACTTCCCAAGGGGCCGGTCCAACCTCCGCTGCTTTCAGTGGGCACTGGGTAAGGCTTGCTTTGTCCAGCATTTGGCTCAGAAGAGTCAGGGCCTGATTGAGACTTGTAGATGTAACACCAGAAAAATACTGCATATAGTCACAGAGATATGGCTGTGCTTGAATGTTTTTTCTTACACTGGGACTCTGCGCAGCCATGGAGTTGCACTCACATAGAGCAGGACAGAGTTTTTGAGTCCTAGATGCCACTATGATTGGTGAACATAAACCCATGACAGATGACAAGGCAGTTTGAAAGCAGTCCTTAAAAGGACATGTGCTTGTTCCCACACTAGGCACAAGCTCTGCTGGCACTACTGCCACAGAGGAAAGAGCAGCACTCCAGAGGAGGAAGGGTCCAGTGACTTTTGGTGGACGCCGAAGTTTGCTGTCCTGTTCCCACGTGCCAAAAGTAACACGTATTACAACGGCAGAGAAGAGCCACAGAGGTACGAGAGAAACCCGATAAACACTGGCACTTGAGCCTGGGCATTGGCAAACACTCCGTTCGCACTTGACTGAAGGGCGGTAAATACACCTCAGCCGCGACACCCTTCAAACGGCCTCTCGCTTCGTTCAAAGCCCCGCTGGTTCCCCGCTGGTTCCCCGCTGACAGGCCATTGCTGTGTCCGCTCACACCGCGGCCTGGGCTGCGGGACGGCGCCGCGGGCGGAACGAGGGCGCTTTCCCCGCAGCTGAGTACGGTACCCACCGCGCACAAAAAGGAGGCGATCCGCG
>NW_010416929.1:0-2441 GCF_000710305.1 Buceros rhinoceros silvestris | reverse complement strand
AACAGGTATGAGGCTCTGCAAGTGGAACTGATCAATAATGAGAGTGATGATTCATCCAGCTTAGAAATGTCACTGAGTTTAAGTTGGCCCAAGCCCCGCACCAAAACCACTTCTACAAAGAAAAAGCAATGGTGTCATAGTTGACTCCCTTCTGAAGGGAACAGAAGGCCCAATATGGAGACCAGACCCACTTCTTAGGGAAGTCTGCTGCCTCCTTGGGGCCTGGCTTAAGGATGTGGCGAAAAAGCTTCCTACCTTGGTATGGCCCGCAGATTATTATCCGTTGTTCACTTTTCAGGTAGGTACAGACGAACTCAAAACAAGAAGCTTGAGGGCAATCAAGAGAGACTTCAGAGCCCTGGGACAACTGGTTGAGGCATCAGGAGCACAAACGGTGCTCCTCTCCCTCTAGATGCAGGAATTAAAGTGGGAAGAATCAGGGAGACCCATTAGAATAATACTGAGCCTGGTGTTACCAGCAGGACTTTTGATCATGGGTTGGTTTACATGACACCAGACCTGCTGGCAACAGATGGGGTACACCTGTCTCAAACTGGGAAAAAAATCTTTGCACAGGAGTTGGCAGGGCTTGTTGAAAGAGCTTTAAACTAGATATCAAGGGGGAAAGGGATAAAATCAGTCTCACTGGAGATGGTAAGCCTGAGTGAGGCACATCAGTGTTTGTGGGACAGTGTGCTAGTAAGGTGTTTCAGTCTGCCACACCAGTGGAGATAGGAGGTGGAGTGCCAAGTGATAGTACAGACACAAAGGATACTGGTATGCTAGGAATCTTAGTAGTGCCCAAGGATGGTCAGGCAGGAATAGGCCTTCTCCCCCGAAAAAGATAATGGGATCATTAGCCCAACTGAAGTGCATCTACACCAATACATGCAGCATGGGCAACAAACAGGAAGAGCTACAAGCCACTGTACAACGGAAAAAATGACATAGTTGCCATCACAAAGACATGGTGGAACGATTTGCACAGGTGGAGTGCTGTGTTGGATGGCAGTATATCCTTCGGGAAGGATAGGCCGGGAAGGAGACATGGGGGAGCGGCCTTGTGTGTTAGGAAATATTTGATTGTCTAGAGCTTGACAATGGTGACAAAAGGGTAGGGTGTTTACGGTAAAAAATCAGAGGTAAGGACAACAAGGCAGGTACCATGGTGGGAGTCTGTTACAGATCTCCCAGTCAGGACAAAGAGGCAGATGAAATATTCTATAAGCAGATGAGAGAAGACCCACAATTACTACTACTTTTTCTTGTAGGGGACTTCAACTTACCTGCTGTCTGCTGGAAATACAATACAGCAGAGAGGAAACGATCTAGGAGGTTCTTAGAGTGTGTGGAACACAACTCCCTGACACAGCTGGTGAGTGAGACAACTAGAGAAGGCTCTCTGCTGGACATTTTCACAGACAGAGACAGACTTGTGGGTGATGTGAAGGTTGGAGGCCGTCTTGGCCATAGTGATCATGAGTAGCAGAGTTTTCAGTTGTTCAGAAGTAGGGAGAGGGATCAGTAGAACCGCCGCCTTGGACTTCTGGAGGGCAGACTTTGGCCTGTTTAGGAGACAGGTTGGCAGAGTCCCTTGGGAGGCAGTCCTGAAGGGTAAAGGAGTCCAGGAAGGTTGGATATACCTTCCTGGGTATGTCTTTAAGGGAGGGAAATCTTTAAGGTGCAAGAACAAGATATCCCAGTGTGCCATAAATTGAGCTGTCGGGGATGAAAACCAGCGTGGCTGAACAGAGAGCTTTGGCTGGAACTCAGGAAGAAAAAGAAAATCTACGGCCTATGGAAGCCACTCAGGAAGAATACAAGGATCTTCCGGGGTTGTGAAGGAAAAAAATTAGAAGGGTCAAAGCTCAGCTAGAACTTAATCTGGCTGCCACTGCCATAAAAGTCAATAAAACATGTTTCTATAAATACATTAAGAGCAAAAGGACAATCTCCCCCCTTCCATGTGGGGGGAAGCACAGTGATCAAGGATGAGGAGAAGACTGAAGTACTGAACACCTTCCTCACCTCAGTCTTCAACAGTAAGACCAGTTATTCTCTGAAGACCCAGCCCCTTGAACGGGAAGATAGATATGGGGAGCAGAATGAAGGCCCCATAGTCCAAGAGGGAATGCTCAGTGAACTCTTGCACCACTTAGATGAGCACAAGCTTATAGGGCCAGATGGGATCCATCCAAGGGTACTGAGGGAGCTGGTGGAAGTGCTCACCAAGCCACTTTCCATCATTTACCAGCAGTCCTGGCTAACTGGGGAGGTCCCAGTTGACTGAAGGTTAGCCAATGTGGCATCCATCTACAGGAAAGGTCGGAAGGAGGATCCAGGGAACTACAGGGCTGTCAGTCTGATCTTAGTACCAGGGAAGGTTATGGAGTGGATCATTTTGAGTATTATCACACGGCACATACAGGACAGCCAGGTGA
>NW_010416928.1:77576-90696 GCF_000710305.1 Buceros rhinoceros silvestris | reverse complement strand
CAATATAATATAACTATAAATACACAATAATCACCTGACATTTTAATATTGGAGGTTGATACAAAACTCTATTTTTGCTTTTTTTTTTAATAGGAAATATCACAAGATTAGTTCTTAAAAAAGTAAGGCTATTTGTGGGGATTTTTTGTTTAGTTAGTGCTTTATTTTTATTTGATATGTTTGGGTCTTATTCTTTTATTTCAAAATAAGAATAAATGGAGACTAGGAACTTTTCTTGATGTTCCTGATCTTGTTACTAGTTTCCAAAGCAGGAATTTTCCTGCTTGTTTGAATGTTTCTGCACATTTTCAGAGAACTATTGAAATGTTGTCAGCCAGATGATCCCAGATAAACAGGGCTACCCTGTCAGATTGTAAACACATCCACTTAGGAAGTGAGGCACGCAGAACTGAAAGGTTAAAAAATTGCTATTAAAAACAAGTCTTTAATGAGAAACAGTCTCTGACAAGAGCTTTTTTTTTTTTTTTTTACATGCATATCTCCAATGTCCTAAAAATCTTTGGATCCAAAGCCATCCATGCTATCATAATGTCATCAAAGCACCTTCAGGGCCCTCTTAGGGGAGGATGGTCATTAAAGTAGGGTTAGGGAGAGGGACAGAAATTATACAAGTACTAACAGTACTGTTTTTTAAGGAATCCAGTCTCTTCACGACCTTAAAAATTTGCAGGGAGGTGACTCTGCTAATCACTGGAACTATGTGAATGTCTAGAAATAGAGTGTAGGTCAAAGAGTCTTCCCTGAATAAGCTACTGGACTGACTGCCAACGTGGTAAACTGTGTTACTGAAAAGTCAATGAATTATTCAACAAAATTCCTTTTCTGCTATCGCTTTGCGGCTCTTTTTCTCCTTTCCCCTGATAATAACCAAACACACGAGTTCCCAGAGATGCTATTTACACTGCAGCAGTTTCCAGGAAGCAAAGGTTTGTATTGACAAACACACAAAACCATAGTCCCTGTCCAGAGAGATGTTCCTGTTCGTGTTCATGCTCATGTTTGCATTCATGTTCTTCTTCACATTTGTGTTTATGTTCACGTTCACATTCATGTTCACATTCACGTTCACGTTCACTCACTATAGTCAACAGGAAACAGGGGAAGAAGGACAAAGGACCAAGCAATGAGGTTCTAAGAACTGCAAAGCAGAGTCACAGCTCGATGGAGAGAGCACGGATTAGGAGGCATTTCAGTGAGTAGGAGAAGCTACACAGAATCTTGTGAACTCTCTCAGATACATGATCAAAGGATGACACGTTTTTTTCCATAGAGAAAATAAAAATAAATTTGTGTGTCTCAGTTGAAAGAAAAGACAGAGTGCAAATATTCTACCTGAGCCAGACCCGGACTTTAATACTAAACACAAGGAGCTGTGGGGATTGGTAAATTCAGAAAAATCAATGTTTAATTGTCACCTGGGCAGTGGGTAGAAGAGAGGAGAGAAGACAGTAACTCATGAGAGAAGAGAATATAATTTGGGATTAAGGAAAAGAAAAAAATTACACTGTTTGATATTAGAGCTGCAAAACCTTGGGTAATTTAAATGGAAATGGGCTACTCAAATGACGTATTAAAATTACTTTATTAATATAAGAAATTAGTTCTTTAAATGTAAGTTCTCATTATTCCTCATTTGTTTAACAGCTATGGTATGTGTGGTCTTCCGAGACTACTGAAAAGATACTGCCCTACCTGGGAACATGAAACTCCTACCGTGACCTCACAACCCGACCTGTGCCCAAAGATCCTTAAATGAACATAGTAAAGAGAAATTCCCTTGCAAAAGAAGCTCTGCTGGTAGCCTGAGTTGGGGCTCGAGATCTTACTAGGCAATAGATACCTGTGAAGGACAGAGAGTTAAGACCATTTAGGAAACCATGAAATTTCATAGATTTGTTCTTAGAGCCTCCCTTTGTCATTTTTAAAAAGTCTATTCTTCATGTTTTAATATTCACATTCTTGTAAGAAAAGCTGATTTTTAAGCATCAGAACTTGAATGAAAGGAGATTTACTTCATCCTTTTCCTGATCCATTCAGCTTCTGTGGTTTGGGAAGAAAACTGAATCAAAATCACTTATGAAGTGTGGCTCTACTTCTGCCCTTTTAAAAAATTTTATGTCAGTGTTTATATGGGAATCTATTTGATCCATCAATAAAAAACCATCATCCAGATTATTTTACCACCCTGGAAATGCTCTCTTGTGCTTTGTTTGCTGAATTATACTGGAATTATCAGAAATAGTTATTACTCCTGCTTTGCCCCCTATATTAAAGCTATATTTCAGTGTACGTCTTTGACAGGCTCATCAAGACCCAAGGGCAGGCTGGAGAGCAGACCATCTTCTCGTGCACTTCACCGTGGTGAACCCCCAGCAAACGCCTCGCTGCAATAGGGATACACTCCACAGCTTCGAAAACCGACCTCCTCTGACCGGGCCTTGGGTACCAAGGCCGAGGAGAACATCTTGTCAGAGCTGTAGAGCAATGGCGAAATTATCCTGTTATTTCTTCACAGCTTCTTGGAGGTTTTCTCAAGTTTCGGAGTTAAGTGAAGCAGTTTAATACTCAAAGTATTTTACCAGGACAGACTTACTTGTGCAGTTCTGAAGGTTCAGAGAGCTTGGTTTTCCAAAGAAGTCGTCAATGTGTTCTACTTATATATTGCAACCCCTATCACCAGGAATATCTCACATCTCGTTTTACTTATAAGAAAGCAAATTAAGAAGTTTCCATTTAAAACCAAAACAGAGGTAGTCCCGCATCCCTCAAGGCAAAGTCATATCCAGCTGATGTAAAATACAAATTATGAAATAAATGAGACAGAAGCATTAGCAAGAGAGATCGGAGTCAGATTACCCAGCTGAGCATTTCCCCAGCTACTGGGTAAGAACTGAAGGCCGAGGTGACTTTAGCATTTGCTGAATGTGCGTGGGGTGTCTTTGTTCAGAAACATTGTGCTGACACATATTTCGATGTGCAGCCTTGGAGTACGGGTGTATTTGTCACTTCGAGGCACTCCTTGCTCACACGATAGTGTTGTTCACGTGGCAGTAAGAGTCTCAGGAGAGCATCAGCGAAACGGTGCGGAGACCTTGCTGTGTTAGTGTTATAACGGGACATGTATGAATGTGCGTGGGCAACATCATTTCAGCAGAAGGTTGTTGAGGCTTCTGCTGCAGAGACATTAGAAAGTCAATTGCGAGATTCAGATTGGTGCAATGCTTTGAATTCAAGGCTATGGAGGCCTCCTGAGGCTTCCAGTATGATACTTGGATGAGGAATATTATTCCGGTTCAAACCTGAACCATTAGAAGAAACATTATACATTATGGGACATCACACTCTGTTCTGGCAGTGTGATTATTTCACGGTAAAATAAAAGATCAGCAAATTAGAAACTCTAAGCATGGCTCTTGAATAGCATTACAGGCAAAGACAGTGAACCAAATGGCAGGAATCAGGAGAAATGTTAGGTGGCTGAAAGGAAGAGCTGGAGGAAGATAACATCCCTCAGGCGGTCATGGAAAACGACACCATTAATACAAATCAGAACTTAGAAGCAGGAAATCACAAAACTGGCAAGTGTCTCAAAAATCTTCTGGTCCCAACTTCACGCCTGAAAACAGGATCTAGGACCATCTTAAGAGACGCTTCTTAAAGACACCCGTTAGCAGAGATTGCATGATCTCCCCAGACAAGCAGCTCCAGAGCTCCACCATTTTCATCAGTTTTGCTAATATCTAAACTGAAGCTTTTTGTCTGTTATTTAAGCTCATTGCTGCTTCTCTATGCCCGTCGTGTACCCTCCATACAGGAGGCAGATGTGTGTGTTTCAAAACAATTGATATGTTCTCTGTGGTCTTTTCTCCATCTATTCTTCCCACCATTTTTCAAAGGTCACTATTTCTAGGCTTTGCTATTCTGATCTTTCTTGGTGTGCTCTGATTGATCAACATCTTTCCTGACATTTAGTACCCCAAGCTGGACCTGTTCCTCCAGCTAAACCCTTGCTGATGGGAAGGTTAACTTTATCAGTCTGAAGAGACAGGCAGAAAACGAAGGAACGGTAATTTTTCTGCATAGAAAAAAAACTAGTTTAAAAAAACCTAGTTTCAAAAAAACTAGTTTAACTGTTGAAATAAATTTGGATTGAAAGTTTGGGTTATTTAAAATACATTCCACGTACACATCAACATGGCTTTGAAACGGACTTGGGGTTGGGGGTGGAACTAATATCCAACTGAGCACCCTGCTCTGGTGCCTCTGCTCTAGCAGGGGTTTTGGAGGGGATGATCCGCAGAGCTCCCTTCCAAACCCCAAGAAAAGCTCTAAACCCGCGCTCCCAGAAATAGTCACAACAGCGGTGACGACAGGTTCTGTGCATCTCTGGAGGAGTTTAAAATAACAGGCCTAGGGTCTTAATTGTCATATACACTTTAACAGGCTTTTTTCTCTCTCTCTCTGAAAAGGAAGCTGTTTAACCTCCTAATTTTTGGATGTTACATAATGTATCACATCCCTTGAAGCAGGTTTCATTAGTGAAACCTGTAAAGATCATCATATTTCCATTGGGAAGTCTCAACTCCACCTTGCAAGTTGCCTAATACTTAAAATAAGCTTCCAGGTCTAGTACTTCGACTTAATAATTGTTACATCCCGAAATGCACCGTAACAATAATCGAGTGTATTTTAGCTTTAGGGTCCTGTGTGCTAATTGTAGAAGCAAATTTATTCACAGTCAATTAAGACAAACAGGAAAACCTTCAGCTGAAATACTGTGGAGAATGTGTGCTGAAGCCAAAATGGATTAAAAAGCTTCAGTCCGGCTTTGTACTAGCAACCAAAATGAAACACGTTTCAGAAATTAAACATAAATAGATAATTCAGTGTTTAAAGTACTTGGGGAGTGTAAATGGAGAGTCACGCACGCTACACCTTAGAAAAAAGCGACTGCTGTAGAGGCTTTAAGCTGTGCTACAGAACTGGCAGAGTGCCTTTCTACTCAACGGACAAGGCAGAAGTCTGCTAAAAAATTGAAGTATAAACCATGAGAGAGCACCTGCTCGTGCTTCGCTTGGTACAGGTGCACCGCTAGATATAACTTTGATCTTTCGGAGGACCATTACATTTTGATGCGCTGTTATGCAGCTGTAGATACGACATAGGTATTGCCTGGAAAAGAAAACTCTCCACTCGGGTTCTGCTGTGCTTATATAATGCTTTTCTACAGTGTCCAATGTCCACCACAAAATCTGGATATTGGACAATCCTGTGAGACGAAGAGTATTAACACCTGGTGCCTCACCCATAGGTGAACGCAGAGGTAGAGATTTAAACCTTCTGGTGAGAATCTGATAACTATCGCTATTATTGCACTAGTTCAGCAAGATCACTGCTCACTGGACCAAACAGTTCGGAACGTGAGGAGAGCAGTCCTCTACTTGGGGTTTTATTTTCCCTTCAGTTTGTGATGGTTTTAAAGTCAGGCCACCTTTTTCCCATGGTTATGGGACTGCTTGGTGAATAGGTGACAAATCTGATGTACATACTTGCATCATTTAACCACAGGGACACAGGACTCTTTAGGACTCTTTTTTCCTTTCACCCAAAGAACAGGGATCTCATCAGCCCATGGCACAAAGAGGCTTTGCTGTCTTCTGGGTGTGCACCACGCCAGCTTCGTGCTGCAGCCCAGCAGCGGGGCACAGGCTGGTGAGGGGCTTTTTCCTGTTCCTCAGACTAGTAAAACTGGACAAGTAAACTACAGGGGAAGATAAAATGACCGCATGGCTGGACTTAGTTCCAAGAATACATTATTTATGGCTTCTTTATGGACAGTTATGGCCACTGATGTGCTCCCGAGGATAGCCAGCAGCCTACGCGAAATTTTCGCTCTGCATTTCTTGAGCTAATGATTCACAAGCCAGTTTTAATCACATTCTTCAGAACATCCAGTTTCCTCATTCTGAAAAAAAACCCCTCCACTTTGAACTCTGCATATCGCTCCCAGAGGTACCGTTTCACTGCGGAATCCGAAACATTTCAGCCCTAGCAAAGCTCACAGGGATAAGGCCTGAAGGAAACGGTCCCGCAGAGGAGGACAGAGCTCAGCTTTAGGCATTGGAGGTCTGGCTGTTTACAGCACAAGTTGCCCTTAAACTCCTTTGTAATCTGAAGTAGTACTGAGGATATGTACCATAGGGCGGGACCTCGGTTCCTTTTCCTTACCTTTAAGGCATGGCTGAGCTTTCCTGGTTTCTGGAAGTAACTCAGTGCAATTGTTTTGACTTTGGTGCAACATTTAGAAGAACCAACCCACATTTTGCTCATTTTTCAATATTTCCTTTAACAAAATGAATTGCACTTAAAAAGAGATTTATTAAACCACTGTCCACTTCTCTCAGCTACTGAACGTGTTCACTGTTGAGAGTTTAATTTACTTACCTGACTTTTCGGAGATTTATGTTAAGCCGTCCTGGTTTGTTGAAACAGCAATCTGCACGTTGTATAAGCTGTTTATAGATTTCAGCTGCCAGAAGGTTGTTGGGGATATGAAGCTATTTTGCCTTCAGGCACGGCTGTCAAAGACTGCTCCGCAAATGAAGAAATAATGACACGCTGCTTCAGATTGTGTTTTGATGGTTGTTTTGATACCGAATAAAACTGAAACAAGGTTTTTCTTCAGGGGAGAGTAAAAACGGAGGAAAACCACTTTGTTCCAGTGGAAAGAGCAGAGTCATTTGTACTTATTCTAAAAAACCCTGTAATCAGGATCAGAAGCGCTCTCTGTAAAGAAGAGCACTATCATATCTGAGAGACAGAATGGGCTCGATTTGTCACCTCCCTCTTTCAAAGCTGTACTAAATGAAACACCTACAGCGCTTCAGATTACTTCACCTAATCACATGTCCCCATGGGCAGCTGAGCAGGTGAGTCTTGTAACTACAGAGAGGTGAGAAACAAGGAGGCAGAAGGTAAACCCCAAGCTCTGGGTGGCAATACTGCTAGGCAGCTGGTCTGCTCTTCTCTTCCCTTCCCAAAGAGCACCTCTCCCACGGCTGGATGTGAGGGAGATCTTCAGTTCTGGCAGCACAGGAACAACATCTCCCTCACAAGCAGTGGTGGCGAGGTGTGTTTTGCCCACAGTTCTCTATGGTTAGAACACTCAAGTCATTAAAAAATGAGAAGGGAAGAGAAAGCCAAAGCAGGTTTTGTCATTAATTTTTGTTTTCTGTACCTGCTTCACTTGATTCCTTAAATCTGTCAGGTTTAGCAAAGGTAGGGCTGGTAAAAGGATGAAGAATCATAAGAATCCAGCTCTAAACCTATAAGGAATGAGAGTTTCTTGCATACATTTTTCTTGGAGAGAACTGACCTGGATGGGTGAACTATAAAGTGGGTGAAAAACTGGCTGAACTGCTGAGTGTGGTCCCAAGTGCGCTCAGCGGCTGCCTACAAGCAGCATCCTCAGAAGTCACCACTGAAGCCTGTCTCATTCGTCCTCGTCACTCACCATGTGGAAAGGAGATGGTGCACACCCTCAGCAAGGTTGTTGGGGGGAGCGGTGGGTGTACTGGGGTGCATGGCCAGCATTCAGAGGGCCTCCAGCAAGCTGGAGACTTCAGTGGTGGACTTGGCAGTGCTGGGTTAACAGGTGGACTCAATGATCTTAAAAGTCTTTTCTGACCTAAATAATTCCGAGATTCTAACATGTGTCCTTGGAGATATTAAAAACTCCGCTGGCCAAGGCCATGGGCCACGCAGGGCAACTTCGGAGCTAGACCTGCTTTGAGCAGGACCTTGGATCCAAAGTCTCTTACTACCTAAATCATTTTGTGTTTCAAATTTAAAGCAGAAAAGCGTAGACGACGCCTCACTGCTCCTAAAGGTGAAGCTTTACCCAGGCAGGGGACCTCGCTTCACTGCTCCATCTCAGGGAATTTTCTAACAATGAAGCAAATACTGAAGGAGGGGACAGGAGGATGACAGAAGAGGGGAATCAGCTCGCTTTTGGGGACATTCATAAGCAGCAACTGTGTCTTTGGATTATGATAACTACAGCCTGGGAAATTCTTCTATCAACCAAAACGTTGGCATAAATTGACCTAAATTATACGAGTTTGGCTTAATTTTATGTATTTACATGAACTGAGCTGCAAGACGAGCTATTTTTAACTGGTGATAATGAACTCCAACAGCTTACAGGGCAGATGAGAAAGATGGGTCCAACTGTGCAGAGAAATCAGAAGTCTCCTCATGGAACTACTGCATGCTAAACATTTTTCATAAATGCTTTGAAGCAGCTCGGCTGGAAAACACTGTACAAGTGTAAAATAATGTTACTAATATGATCATGCTTTGTATAAATGCTCCGAGGAATAAAAGGAGATGAAGATACAACCCGGCTACCCCGCAACATTTCTATTAAGCAGCTTTTCCTATGAGCAGCATCCTTTACGGGAGTCTCATTAAGGATCAGCTCTACCACCTGCTTAGTGACCGCAGTGAAGCTGGCTTCCACCTGGCAGATAAATGGGCAGGATGTCACAGATGGGTGTGTTGAGTAACAGCAATGGAGACCAGGCAAAGGCAGATGGAAAAAGGATGCTCCAATAACACAGCAGGAGGTTGTGGTTAGCTGCTGTCAGCACTTCCCAGCAACTGCTGAGTCTTCCCAGCACCAATCAGTCTATAGACAAAGATGGTTTTTATTGAAAAGCATGATGCTCCTCTAGCCTCTTCTGCTCTGAAGACCGCAAACTCTCCCCCACGGTCTCCTGTGGCCATGGGCAATCGCTAAGTGCCTTTCCCTAGAGCGTGTCGATCTGTTCGCTCTGTGATTTTCCAGTTTACAAGACGCTGCAATTGAAGAGGACAGACAACGGTGGAATGTGAAAAGCTGGTCTGTGCTCCTTACGTGTGTGTTTCAGGATGTCAGGGTTTTCTCTGGGACAAAGTTTTAAGACACCGTAAAGGCCGTCAGGCCTGGACCTGAGCTATTTCGGACCATTTTCCTGTGCTTCCTCCCTCACCTGTGCAACTTCCAATCTGTCCGCTCATTTTCTGCAGAAATTCTAAATAAAGAGAAACTCCCATCTCAGCTCAAAGCGCTGTTTTATGCTTCCTGTTTTATGGCACCACCCGCATTGCTTTGACAAGGTTAGAGATGTGCAGAAACGGGGGAAATGTGAAGTTCCAAAGGCTAAGGTATGATTGCAATAAGTGCTCACATTTGAAGTAAGTAGCAGAAAAGAGGAAATAATTTGTGTTACAGAACTTTTCCAAACTGACAAATTACAGAAGCGCGATCACCAAGTGCTCATGTATTAGAACCGAGTGAAAAGGAATTACAAATAAATAAATATAAAACCAAAACCTAATGAAAAGGGTTTGTTGACTGAGTTTACACCCCTTTCTAATGTTTGTTTTTTTGGTTTGTTCAGGTTTTTTTCTAAGTGTTTAAGCAAACCCAGATTTGTGTTGGCTAAAACCCAAGATATATTTAATGACAAAAAGACATTTTTTGGTGACTAAACAAATTTCATTTGACTGAAAGCCAATTACAGTCTATTAAGGTTAGCTACAAGAAACAATGCCAGTCACTACCCTTAGGTATAAAATAACAGCCCTGACAAGGAGTTGTAGGGGATTAAATTATCCCAAAAGTGGAATCTTTTAGGGTTAAAAAATGCAGAAATCTAAGGTAATTTAAATCACCTGCTGTCTGTTCTCAGAAAATTCACTGATCAAATGAAAAGCATAGACTCACTAACACATTGCTCTCATAGTTTTCTTAGGTCTTCCATATCATTATATCTCAGATTAGAAATGAAATTAATTTATATGCAAAGGGATGTGCTAGATCAGCTTAAACAAGTGGCAAAGTTTTGTGGATCCTATTACCAGCTTAATTTTTTTTTTCTCACTTTTTGCCAGCTACATCACAGCTACCCTTTAACCCTCGAGCCCAGCTTTTCCAGAGGTATCCTGTTTAAAAGTGAGGAGCTATTTGTCCTATTCCTGAATTTCATGTGTGGTCAGTCCCAAAGCCTGACGCTAAGGAGGAGACTTCAGCGCTTAGTTCCAAACACCCGGTTGGAGACAGATGTCCTTATCTGCTAGACCAGGTTCTCCCTGGTACATGCCTGGATACAGAAAGGAACGGGAGGAGAACCAGGGTGGGGAGCAAGGCCACTTTGCCTCCTTTTACCCAGCAGGGTCCCTCCTCCGTGTGACTCGGTGAATATTGGGTACACTCTGGTCTACCTTCTGCTGTGGCTTGCAGCTGGATGACGTTCTTTCTACTCATTCTGAGTCTGCATCATGGCTGTGAAGGGGTTTAGAAGACTCCTTCTGTTTGTGCTGCTGGATTTGAGGGGCTAATCTGTAGCTACAGAACTGCTGTTGCCAGTGTGGGGTTAAACCAACATAGATTCTACTGCCTGGAGGAGGATGTTTTCCTCTCCTACTTGATACCTGACATTGCTCCGGCTGAAATTTATTTGCTGTGTTTTCCTCAGTAACTCATTTCTATGCCATTTGGGGGGGTGGGGTGCGGTGCGGTGGGGTGTTGGTTGTCGCTGTTCTGATTTGCTGCTCTCTCAGTTCTTCCAATCATGCTTCCTGAGATATGACAGAGGACAATTTCAAAGCAGGGAAAGTGGCAGTGACCACACAAATGCTTTTAAATCCAGTCTGCTGGGTAGAGAGGAATTCTTGTGTTTGTGGGACACCTAGACATGCTTTTGATCTCTCTGTAGATAGATACTCCTCTTTGAGATTTGCATTGGCTTTGCATTTTCATTTCATGATTTTTAAAACCATCATGTATTTTGGGTAGATTAAAAAGGAAAGGGTTTAGTAGGTATGTGTAGGTATTTCCTCCTCAGAGCCTTATTACTGGAAAAACTGTAGAGTATCTAGTTCTGATATTAGCAATGTCACAGGGCCAGTCGGTTGAACTGCATCTGACTGATGACCGGGTAGTTTATCCTCCGGTGTGTCCAGCACCCGTTTTTATATTAGAAAGATCTTACATATTCCATTCAACTTACACATGACGTGATATGATGCAGCACGTAGGATAGAAGGGCTCCTGAGAGAGTACTGTATGATTTACACCCATTTGTGACAGTTCCTTGCAGACTGTGAGCTCTCATAGACTGCAAGTGGAGAAGTGGGCCCTTGGACCTGTGCTGCTCAGTGCTGGCTGAATTCTGAACCATTCGGTCTTTCCAAAGTGCTTTTAGTCCCTTCCAGTTCCCTTGGCATAGCTGGAAAAAGAATTAAAGAGGTGATGAAAAGATGATGCCTCCAGCATGGACTAAAGCTACATGTTGTCTCCTACTTGAATACACACCAGAGTTACAACTAGGGTGGAAAATGCTAATATACATGGAAGTAGAAATTAGGCAAGCTCCAGAGTTAGAGGTGCTCAAACGAGTGGCACAGGGTGGCAGGCACACACTGGAGGGTATATCTGACACACCCTGGAGCTCCAGCACCAGCAACTGGGAGAGCAAAGTCTGTGGGGAAAGGGGGCAGAGGGAGCCAAACCTGGTTGTCTTCTTCCTACTGCCTCTGGGGTGGGACCTTGCAAGGAATGGACCCCAAAATGACACAGGGTTTGGCTTCAACGGAGGTGAGTTCATTCCCTTAATCAAAAAGCTGTTCTGCTTTGCAGCGGGGCCAGCTGAGTTCCTAGGAGCAAGCTGCAAAGTTACACGCTTGTATGATGCGAAGTGTATCCACAGGCACCCAGTTAGGTTGTGTTTTGGCTCTACAGCCTAACACACCATTTCTGCACACACAGCCCCCCTGCGTCCACCCCAGATGGGTCCTTCTGCTATCGGGAAGTCTGCACACAAGCTCTGGAATAAAAGCTGAAACGGCCACTAAGGATTAAAACTGCAGCCTGTGCAGGATCTCATCGTGGAGCAGAGACATGCCAACAGTCATTTTTCCCCTTGGGGTCTTCCAGTGGCATCACATGCAACAATTTTACTCAGTTCGAGGCATCCCTATACCAGAAAGATATTGTCATAGCGAGAGCGTAGAAAAGAGCAATAGGAAGACTGATGAAGCTGGATAGATGGATTAAAACAGGCATTGGTGAGAGAAAGAAATTATAGGAGGCTACCTAGGTGTGGGGGAGGCTGAAAAGGGATGGGGTGGATCACCACTGGGAGCAGAATGTCAGATTGCTGATTGTTAAGAACAAACTCCTTGGCGTTATTTCTCAGGGAGCCTGTAGCAGCTCTTCTGCTCAGCTCCAGCCTACCCTTAGAACGGCACTAATCAACGTTGCAGTAAGGTTTTCCGTTTGTGTCATAGCAAGGACTAAAAATCCTTCCAGAACAGAAGACATACGGCTCTAGGTGCTTTCCCACAGCAAACAAACAGAAAAACACGAAGTGCTCCCTGAAGCCAAAGCCAGCCAAATCACGCTCTCCCGAGGACTAGGTCAGCGAAGCCCATGCCCACAGCCACAAGCTGATTCGACCCGTGCTGTGAGGTACAAGTAGACGAAGACTCGTTGAACATTTCTAACCCTTAATGAGGTCATATTTAACATGCTGCGAGCGTTTCTGGTCACCTCATTATAAGAAGGTTATTGGCGAAAGGAAGCGGCGGCAGGGTGCGAGCGGTGTTGTATAACGCAGGGTCCCCAGCGCTTCCATTTTTCCCCCGAACATTTGTGAAAGTAGAACTGCATTAATAAGGAAAAGGAGGGCTGGCGAGGCGCTGAGGGACACAAAGCCTGCCACCTATTTAAATTCCAGTCAGACGAGAGCGCAGGTCTGTCACTGACATGAAGTGAAGAAAAGTTTAAAGCGATGAATTAGCTGTGATTTCTTCAAAGGGTAGATAATAAAGCCGGCTGCAGTCAGCTTGAATTAAATTATTGACGATCGGCAATAGGGTATTAAAAGCTCTTCCCATCAGAGCTTTCCAAACAACTTTTTCCCACCCATAGCGCGAGAGTGTTTTGTTATGGGTTCAGTGTGCACCTTTCCATTGAAATTGAGGGAATTCTGGGGACTTCGAGGGCTGAAATCCCATTTAAAACGCTGTCTTCTGGAACCCACTCTCAATGCCC
>NW_010416928.1:75745-77482 GCF_000710305.1 Buceros rhinoceros silvestris | reverse complement strand
CCAAGTTCTCTTGAACCCACCTTCAATGCCCAGAAAAAAAAAAAAAAGAAAAGGAATGTGTCTGATTTTGCTGCAGCCACCTCCCACTCCCAGCGGCTTCCGTGGGCACAGAAACCCAGAAGATTTGTCACCCTTCCCTTCCTTTGGCTGAGGGCAGAATAAATAGGCGGTAGCCTGAAATCTGCAGCCACACTCTGCCAGTCTCATCAGTGCTAAATCCTGGGGGAGATTTTAAATATTGTACTAATTACAGGACAGTTATGTCAGCAGAGCACAATGATTTATTTTAAAATACTATTATATTGAAATATAAATATGTATTTGTAAAATGCAAGATTTGGGGTTTACTGTTAAAAATATTTGATCTTGAAAATCTCGATTTGGCTTTAATACTAAATCACTTTGCTTTCAGCGGCTGGCTTTGCTGAGGACGACTCGGTTGTGTCCATAGGTTGTTTCTCTTTGTTCCGGCAGATATTCCCTTCAAGCCGCTATCGATTTTGGCGCAGAGGTTTCTCCTCCTCTGTTTTAAATGCACTGTGTTCTTCAAAAGTGCCGCCCGCTATTTGCTGCTCGCCCTGCGGGTCGGGTCTGGGGAGGATGGAAAGCATCTGGCCACCCCGCAGAGCGTGTCACAGCACTTGTGCCCTTGCAAATGCTGTGCTGTGAAATTATTCCCTTCTTAGAAGCAAAACACTGCACAGAGACTCACATTAGGTGCTCAAATGGTTACTGATTTGGGAAAATATCGAAGGTTTCAGCGGATGAGTGTGAAAATGGAATTTGAGCATTTTTAACCTTTGGTTTGCCATGCCGATAATATGATTTGTGCTGTGGTAACTCTGTTCACACAGTAGGTGTCTGAAAGCACAAACTCCATGGAGTTTGTTTTAAATGGATCAAACTGATCTTGTGACTGACACCAAACACACTTTGTAACAGAAAATAGTAGAAGTGACAGGTAAACGCATATCCAACTGCCCTGTCAGCCATCCACAGCACACCATCCTCTTCGAATCTGAGAGGGGGTTAAATGTAAAGAGTGGAAACGAAGGAGAAGTGTGGCAGAGGAGGAAGCATGAAGATCACTATGATTCACTCAAACATACTCCTGATATGGAGGTCCGGAGCAGCTGATCGCCTGTTGGATTTCTCAAAGATTTAATGATCGAGGTGATTCTGTTAATGTAAACCGGACATTTAGTCAAATACAAATCTGAGATATTTGAGCTGTTATTCATACTCCAAGCTGAAAATGATGTGAGAGCTAGGGCATGCATAACTTTTTTTCCACATCAAGATCTTTCTGTCTTTATTTCCAGGGCTTATCAAAAATAAAAGTGAAGTCACGTCAATTTTGTGGGAAAAACTCTGGGGGTAAAACAAATCTTGTTCCCTGACAGGCGACGCTTTTGAGATGTATCCCTACCACTAGGGCAAACGTTATTTCAAAATAATCTAAAGTCTGTTTCTTATGGTAAAACAGAGACCTTTTTAAAATTACTTGCTCTAATTGCTATGTTTAGTCATTTGAATGCAACAACGCAAAAAATCAGACATCTCCTGGTTTGTAAATATATATATTTCCCTCACAGATTCATCAGACATAATTTTTTTCTCAATCATGAGAGGTTTGTCAGTGTCTCATCATACAGATACTTGACATGAAATGGATGCTTTGCGCGTTGCATCAATTACACAGTTTTCAGAAGAACGTATCGCTAAAAAGGCAGCACG
>NW_010416928.1:72182-75595 GCF_000710305.1 Buceros rhinoceros silvestris | reverse complement strand
CTCTTAAAGACTTGAAAGCAGAGTACCATGGGCTGAGGGCAGGCAGCTGTCCCCAGTGAGCTGTGGTAAATTTGGGGGGGATTGCAACCAAAAAAAAAATGTCAAGGGAAAAAAAGATACAAGTGAAAAAAGAAGTTGATCTTCCAGCAAAGAAAATTATGAAACAATCCTAACTTCCCGTTGTGCAGATTCCTGTCTAGCGGTTGCTTTTGTGCTCTGATTTTTCTGTTAATAAACCTGAGCTTCTTTCGGCTGAAATAGACTTTCTCATTTGAAGAAGGTACTTGCATTACATAGTTGAAAGCATGGAAGATACCGGGGAATATTCAATTCTCCTTTGATTCGTAGATTAGTTATTCTTATTAGTCTGGAAAGCCTTCAGATTATTCATTCTGTTTTGTTGTGCTCTATATTGTCCACATCGGGTTGTTAATACTTGATGAGTGTTTTCTGTAATTAAAAATCCCGGTTGCTGTGAAGAACCTCACACAAAGCTGATCATACTTGGTGATTCAGGAGAGGTAAAGTGCCCTACAACTGTGTCAATGACAACCAACCACGGAACTTTTGATTCCATACTCCATCTAAACCCGTAATCAATCTCTCGCTAGTTCCATCACACGCAGTTGTCCTGACAGATTGATTCAGCGCTGCAGTGCGTTGACAGCTCATGGGACACCGTGATTGGACAAAACGGTGTTGAGAAGTCTACTGCTTCAACGAGGTACTCAGTGATTTCTTTGGCCCCATCCCTAACGCATCTTCCTAACGACCATCTTTCCTGAGGGCTATAGGCTGAAGTTCTTTTTGCTGTTGTTTGCCTCATACAGGGTCCGTGCACGGTGTACTGCTGGTGTTCGGCTTTGGGTGGAAGTATTTGGTACAAGAATGTTTTAAATCTGAAATAAAGACCCTGAAACCTGTGATTGTTATTCTGGAGGGCAAAACTGCTTGTGTCCCTTAGAGTATGAGGAGCGACCAGGAAAGTGTTGCAAACCATTAAGTAAAATAAAAATATATTAGAGACAAGAAGTGAACAGAACAGATAAGATCTAAATTCGATGTGTGCAGATGTAGCCAGTCTCCAGCAGCGTCCTGAGAATAAAGGTGAACACTTAAGCTCCATATCTCACGTTTTCTAACTGCACTGGGGAATGTTACCCTGGCAGTAACTTGGGCGTGTTTGTCAGCATCGCTGAGCTATGCATCAACTTCAGAGCCAGCTCCTGGAGTGTCAGCATGCAGAGCGCTCAACACACACAGCTCTTGGGTTTAGCCTCCTCAAGAGAAAACTGGGCATCGGGGACTTAGCCCTGAGTTCCTGTGACCCTAACACAGTGTTGTGACTTTCCCTCCTCCTTTTTCTCAGCTCCCATAATGCAAAATGCTGTGTGGCTTTATTGTGCAGTGGTATTTTCACCGGGTGAGGCTCAAAATGTGCATTGCATCCTGTGGAAGTATGACAAGAGAGCATACAAGGGGGACTAAGGATTGCTTGGTGGGGGGTGCTGGAGAACGAGCTGGAGCGGAAGAATCAAAAACTGATGCAGTTTTTGCTAGATATTCGCTGTACTCAGTGTTGCTTCTGGGAAAGGGGCCCCAAATCATTTAAATCACATCATTGTCTTTTTGGAGACAATTCCACAGGTACGGTAGTGAAGAATCTGTGAGCTAATGAGTATTAGCAACACACAGGACCAGGACCTGGGAATGAACTGCAGGACTAATGGCAGGTTGGCTTTGTGGTGTCCAGACTAAGACTAGGACTAGCCAGACCCAGCTTAGAACTTCTCAGCCATGTAAATAAATGGAGTTTTGCCACTTTAGTTACAAGGACAACTTTTATTATTTTGGTTGTATTATTTTATTATTATTATATTATTTGGGTGTGTTACATTATTATTTTGGGTGTTGCCACCCACCAACCCCACCTTGCCATTCACGGGAGTTGCCGTGGGCTGGGCAGGCAGGGCTGCTGCATCACTATTTGACTAGAAGAAGTGTTTTCAAGTAGGAGGGTGTGCGACTGCTTAAACTGGGACCAAGTTGTCTCTCGCAGCAACTGTTGAGGAAGGGACGAAGCAAGACAGTGGGAAAGTGCAAACTTTTTCATTTAGAAAAGCATTGCAATTGCAGAAGTGTATGGAAAGCTGTAACGTATTTTCTGTTTGCTGCTTAAAGCGCCAAAGGAAATGAGAGAACCGGGAAGATCGACAGAGCGTGTTGATACTCCTGCTGCAGGCAGACAGACGTAGCTAACTGGCTTTGGGCAGTCTGGAAGCGAATCCTTTTGTAGAAGCACGGGCACACACATTTTATTTTGTTCCACAGCAGTGTGCATACAGCCTGTAAAAAAGGGAAGGCAAGATTTCAAGCATAATTGCATATAATCTTAATTAAAAATGATAATAAATTTTCCTTTCCATAAATTTATTTCCATGAAGCTTCTTGGGAGAGGAAAGCAGTGCTAGATGAGAGCTGCTGTTGAGTGAGATGGAGCCTGAATGAGATGCTTTCTCCTTTTGGGGCGGGTTTACTGACACCAGCTGAACTTCCCCTTTAATACCTAAACATCAGGAAACAACCGTTCCCTGGCTGCTGTCACTCCGCTGGCAGTGGAGTTCTCCACTTGCCACATCGGAATATTGACTTAACAGGAAGATCAATATTTCCTGAAACAAGGAAAAATACTGCAAAGTAACTGCTTGGGTTGTTCAAATGTTAATATGGGAAAAATATTAGAACAAACCCATTCCCGATGTATGAATATTCGACAACCCGCAGCATACATACTGCTTTAATAACCGTATAGGGCCAAGCATATGGGATTCTTGTTAAAGGTTTAACATTCTTTAATACTCCTGTGGAGCAGCCCTTGAGAAACTGAAATGGCACATTACAGAAACTACACACAAGTTGCTAATGATGGATTTCACAGCTGGACGGTTCCTTTAGCAGATCTCCTGACATCTCAGTTAGCAAATCCTATCCATGAAGAACAGCATCCACCCATGGCGTTTAAGATTCTCAAACCAAGCTTCTGGCTATTCTACAGCTTCCTGCATTCTGCAGCTACTGAGTCTCCAGATCATCACTTCACCCTATATTACATACAAGCATCATAAGTTAGTTCGAGCTGAATCTAAAGAAGGAGCTGTGGATGGGGAAAGGATGTGTTCTCATCTCAGCTGGAGCGATTTCACAGTCCCCTCAGTGTTCTGCCTCTTGTAACAGGGCATGTTCAGTGCTGAAGAGCCCAACATGAGGTAAGTAGAATCACAGACTGGTTTGGGTTGAAGGGACCTTCCAAGCTCCCCCAGTCCCACCCCCTGCAGGGAGCAGGGACATCTGCACCCAGAGCAGGGGGCTCAGAGCCCCAAGGGCCAACCTGACCTGCCATGGGGCCAGCGATG
>NW_010416928.1:57165-71993 GCF_000710305.1 Buceros rhinoceros silvestris | reverse complement strand
ACAGCCCCTTGCAGCACTGACAGGCTGCACTCAGGTCTCCCCGCAGCCTCCTCTGCTGCAGGCTGAACCCCCCCAGCTCTCTGCCCTCTCCTCCCAGCAGAGGGTTCCACCCTGGGGTCAGTGCTGGGGCTCCTCTGGCCCTGCTCCGGCAGCTCCGTGTCTCTGCGGGGCTGAGGAGCCCCGAGCTGTCCCCAGCCCTGCAGGGGGGGGGTCTCACCATTTAGGTTTGCAGAAGTGCTGGATCTTTTAATGGGATGGGGATGTTCAGTCCAGCACGCCATAACACTGGAAACTTTGGTCATTAGCTTAAGATCTCTTATGACCAAGCGACACCTCTCTGTTAGCTTAGGCCCTCTTTACATTGTGCATATGCCTCTCCCCTAGAAGACGGGAGGCGGTGAGGTACTGAACACTGAAGGTGCGTCTTTACCGACACAGACAACCGCCTAAAGCTGTGCTGCTGCTCTTCATGTGGCAGCCACACATTAAAAGAACACCCTTTCACTGGAGAAGTATCTTCAAGCTGAGCACACACCTCTCGTTTGTCCCTTGGTACTTGTTCATGGAGCCACCAGCCTTGTCTTCAATCTTCAACAGAAGACTGAAATGTCATTTGGGTTAGAAAAATCGAGCAGGATCTCATTGCAAATGGCAAAGTAGCCCATGAGCTAGCAGTGATGGTGATGAAATATGCATGTGGACAATGAGTGCTGAGTGGAACCAGGAGCTGTTCGGGGCCTGATTTCATCAGGCTACTGTAAATCCATATCGGTTGCTCCAGAAACATCTGGTCTTGCAGTGCAGGATAAAGCATCTTTAATTCCTGTGAATATAGATGGCATTGCAGTGGGGTCTATTATTTCAGCATAAATATTTAGATATTTGATTTTCCCCCCTCGTGACTAAGCTTTTCTGCTAAGTAGAAAAGCTGAAAAGAAATTATTAAGTGTATTTTCTTACTGTCTATGAAACACTTTTATTTAGGCTTGACTGTCTGATTAGTGCACTGTGGAGTTCAGGACACCATTTCCAATCCCTCTTACGTTCTCCCAGCACAATGAAAGGAGAAAAGCACTTCAAAAATGAAAGACCTAGTCAGCACTGACTCTAAAGGAGGGGCTAAATTAAAATTTAAAGCAACCCCCGAGAAGCACAGTAACACTCAGAGCTGCAGGATGATTGTGGAGTAGACAGTCTGAATACAGTTCTGACACTGATTTCACAAATCGCTTTTTCATGGTGTGGAATCAGACCTGGTATAATATTTTAGATGCCTTTTCTGTGCCTCTCACTTGTCCCCCTCCCTTGCGTGACACCACGACTGCAAAGAACGCCTCTCCCTGCCAGACCCCCGATCCCTTGCAAGCAGAACTCCTCCCGGCCCCACTTGCTGCAGAAGGACTGCGAGGACTGACAGGAGGACTCTGGCCTCTCACCAAGTTTCAGATCAGCCTCCTCTCGTCATGGAATCACCGTGAAGTTTTGCTATTTTAAAATTTCCCTGGGATCCCCAGCAGCACAGGAGCTGCACCACTATTTAGCAAACATTCCCTTTGAACGTGCTCTTGATGCTTTAGGACAATCCCTCTGCGTGGTGATTTCTGCTGCTAAGGAGAGGCTCACTTAGCCTGGCTTGGAACCGCTAACAGGGAGGATTGTTCAGGCTTAATAAGCTGTGAACCACTTCGGGTATTTTTAATCCCGTGGGAAGGCTCCTCGGCTATTGAACAGTTTGACCATAGGCACCGCAAAAAAATCCAGAGCCCCAGAATGTCTGTCTGGGGAGATGCGGGACTGACTGAAGGAAAACACTTCCTTGAAATTGGTGTCTTTTATGGATCTGCCCTTTGCTTTCTGGCTCATAGACACAGCGACAGCAGTGAAGGACCGGTTATAACAAGGATCCAGGTCACCTCGACTCCATCCAGCAGCAGTAACATCCAAATAACGCACAGATATGTACAGCCATCTATTTGTCTCTCACCTTGGTGCTAATGTGGCACAACTTAATTATAGTTATTAGTTGCAATAAGACTAAAATGACAATTAACTCTCCTTTTTCCGAGATTGGGAAATCAGGAGTAATTTCATATGTTGTGGGAGATCCCCTGTCAGTCTCCATGCACCTCCACCTCATTTTTGAAACAACTCATTAGTTCTTTTAATTCAACACCAAACTGGCCAACATGAAATTATCCAAGGGGGTGAAGAAATGTCATCGTGATGTTAATTCTTCATCACCATTTGTTTGGGCTGTATCACAAAACGATACCTGTGTGAGCTGCCTGAGCAGGTTACTGTCTGTTCAGACTGGAAGGAGCTGGCCAAGACCTTTCAGAAGGATGTTATTACTTCCACAAATCAGTGGTAGTTTTGGTTCGGATTATGAAATCTTTTTCCGCAAAGTAATTTTCTTCTTTCAAAGGTGACATGTCCTTAACTAACGTACTTATTTTAGTTCGATTAATATTTATAACATTTTGCCCAAGATTTTCTTTCCTGAATTCAGTTTAATGCTACTTGTTCTAGCTCTGAAATCCCTCTTTGCTTTAATGACACAATGTTTGTCGTCTCAGCTAGACACGTGTTTGGTACCTCAGCCACACCAGAGCTTTCTAGCCATTGTCTAAACCAGTAAATGGGACATTTTGGTATTTTGCTGCTCTTTGGGTATAGGTGATGTCATACGGATAAACATACCTGCTGGACTTCAGAAGCCAATACTAATAAACAGCTCCCCTATAGGAACTCCATCTAAACTGTGGAATTAATAATAAATGTTTTCAAATAGATGCTTCCCAGCATATGGCCTGTTGAATCATTTATAAGTCGGGCCCCTTCAGTAAGTCCTTTCATATTTAATGCATTAAGTTGGAGTATTTATTGCATTTCTGAAAAGAACAAAGAATGAAGTTGGAGAGGAAAATAATTCATGGTTTGGAAGAAAGGAAAAACAAGTATTTTAGGTCTTTTATACAACTAATTCAGGTTAGACTGTGCCTTTGGGTAAAACCTTAAATAAAACCCTATTCACCCCACCCTCAGCAAAGTCTTGAATTCCGCACTCACACCCGAAATATCACTTCTCCAGCACCTTCTTGTTATGCAGAGCAAACAATTGAAGAAGCCCTTAAAAACTCATGGTAGGCTCTTTTCCCTAGCACAGACAGTGTGAAATTAGCCTTTCTCCTCCCTTCTCCCGGCCTCAGGAATGGTCCGAGGTTATGGCTCCCAGCACATCTCTGCCCTTCTGCCGGGACTGTGCGAGTGGGCTGCAAAAGGGTTATTTCACACACCTCTTCACAACCTGGATTAAGGCTGTGGGCACTCTGGCTCCTGGTCATAAACGTGGACCAGCTCCCCATGAACCAGCGATCCGTCCTTGTGGCCTAGAAGGCCAACGGTCTCCTGAGCTGCGTTGAGAAGAACGTGGCCACCAGGTCAACTGCAGGTGTTGGTTGAGGAGAGCATTGCAGGTTCATCCCTGACCACTTCCCAACCTGTCTGTGCCTCCCCAGCTCCCGAAGGACGTTTGGCAAAGCCTACCTAGCCCCTCTCCACATGTGCAGCACAAATGGCCAGTTCAGGGCTGGACTGGGCACCAGCTTGGGCACCCACGAGGCTGCCCAAGGTACAGGATGCTTTTAAAGATCAGAATGTGCAAAGCACTTCATGGGGACAGGGTGGCCGTGAGAAGAGATTGAAGCTGGGCTCCATGTAGCAGAATTGGATTCAATAAACCAATAACAGTGTTTAACCCAGAGAAAATGTAAATATTTTCAAGAGCCGAAGAGCGCCGGTCTCAGTGTGACATGAGGCAGCGATATCATTTCAGTTTCTATTAATACGAGGCAGCAGGACGTAGCTGTGGATGAACAGGCTCCCTGACAATGAATCATGCAGAAACTGCGAAAAGCAGCAGCTCAGCTTTCCATCCTCAGTCCCGAACTGCGAATACTCCTTTAATACAGCACGGAAGAGCCTGGGACCACAGGAGAGACAAGTGTCACGGCTCTAAAGCAGGGGAGCTGCTCCCCAGCGGGCAAGAAAAGGGCACGTGGATGCTCTTGGGGCCTGAGATTCCAGATGTACCCAGTGTTTGATACCATCAGCCTGGCTGAGCTCCCCAGTCAGTGACCTGGCACATTCCCACGGGGCTGATCTTTCCACGCCCAGAGGCACTAGTGCTGATTTAGACACTGCACATTCTGCCAAGCGTCGAGTCAGCTGGAAATCAAGTGTCCCAAAGTGCAGCACCCTGGGGGCTGCTCCAGACCTTCCTGTTTTCTGGGTACAGACACAAAATGGCACATGAGGTATCAAACCTCCCCCCCGTTTGTAAGAAATTTGCAGGAGGCTTAAAATGAGTAATTTATTTCTCAGCAGCCTGACTAAAATACAGCGACCACTCGGTATAGATCCAGAGGTATGGAATTCCTTACATGGATTTGATAATTTCGTTAGTGTGAGTTAATAAATCACTGTACCCAACCGCTAGAAATACTTGTTTCCAGCAGATGCTTTTCACTGGTTAAGTGTCTCTCTTGTAGAAGTGTTTTAATTAAACCCTTCAAAATTTGCTTCAATTTTCAGTAAAGATTCCAGACCCTCCAGACCTTTACCAGCTGTGCCCAGTTGCGGTACTGGTACTGGTCCCCCCCATTGTAAGAGCCAGTGATTATGCAGAACACACGTCTTCAGAGGATAGTCTGGTTTGGGATTCCTAATCGTATATTCAGAGAGAGGAGAGTGACTATGGTTTTCAATTCTATTCTGAAGAAAGCAAATGATTTAAACTGATGTTTTGAGAAGGAAATTATTACAGGATTCTGTGTTTCACTCTCTGTACCAGAACCTGCTGTAATCTTTATGCCTCCTCAACAGTTCTTTTTAATAGGAAAAATATTTAGAGCAAAAAAAATTATTTTTCTCTCCTCCCTGCCACCAAAGCTTAAAATTTTCTCAAACAAGTGAAAACACAGAAATCAGCTTTCTCTGTCCTGGCTTCAGACATAGGCTCCACGTCATGTTGTTAGTTTGGGTTTTCTCCCGTTGAGAACATTGGTTGGCCAGAACAACAACAAAGGAAAATGGAAAACTCTTTCTAGTCCTACTGCTTGGCCAGCAGTGCTCTAAGCTGGCATGAAGGGCTCCGCAGTTCACCAGCAGCAGACAGTTTCTCGGGTGGTTGCTTAATTAAATACCCACTTTACTTATCCTGCAGGTGGCATCTGCTTTCTGGACACTGTTATAGCAAGGTCCAAAGTTTCCACAGCTTTGGAGGAGGTATCCTTCCCCCATCCCTTCTGCCTTCTCCCCGCAATAGCCTTCAACCTCTAACCAATACTCTAACAAACACAAATGTATTTTTTCCTGACAGAAAATGCAACTACTCTTCTCCTCTTTCAGTTGCTGGAGACTGGAGAGGTAAGAGTCGTGTTGTTACCTGCTCTAAGGAGCATCATATAGATTTAAACACTATTATTTACGAGCAGGGACTAATTTCAAAATCCCTGACATTCCACCCCCGCCCACCCACTGGCTCCAGGAGGAATATTGTCTCATAGCTGGAGATAACATTGGTAAAGGGCAGCAAAGCCTCTTCGGCAGAAAGCAAGAAGCCAACACCGTCTTCGTAAGCATATTCTGATACGAAGGAAACTATCTCCTGTGAAAACTCTTCTATTTGATTTTCCTCAGGCCTCTGAGAAATGAACCATCACGGATTTAGCCATGCTGGATTAAGATGTTACTGCTCCAACCTGCCTGGCCCTGTGCCAGGGAATGCAGTTTCTCAGGAAAGAGGGAAAATGCGGTTTTCTAGGAGGGGAAACTGCCTGCACCTCTGGCAACCTGGAAGAAAGTCACCCCACTGACAGTTAAAGGCAGTGTGGGGGCGTAGGAAACAAATACTCTGTTTTGATACTCCTCCAAAGGCAGGAAAAATTTCCTGGACAACGTTACTCAGTGTCCTGGATGAGGGATGCCAATCCAGCAGACCAGTAGAGAAAGTCTCCCACAAGAATCTAAAGGGCTTTGGGGAATTTGCTTAAAGGTGCAAATAATGAAGGCAGGAGTTGGAAAAAAATTAGAAAGGAAATCAAGGGTAACATCTAAGAGCTTGAAAGAGGGGAAGAAGAGGGTGCCAAGGCAGGAATGAATTAGCTATTGTGTTCTAATAAAGAATAAAAGTGATGCAGAGAAGATGAAGGGGAATATTCAAATAAAATTATCAGTAAGGAATTTACACTGAAACAAACAAACAAACAAGAAGGAACTGGAGAGAGCTGGCAAGGCAAGTTGTTGAATTGCTGTCCTGGGAGATATTAATCTATGCGAGACAGCTCCAAATAACTAACTGAACCCAAGCAGATGCAGAGGAATGGAAATTAAACAAGTCCCTGGCAACACAGTCTGCAACGGCCGCCCGGACATGCTCTCCTTCTGGTCTCCTGGAGAGCAAGTTGCCTTTTACCTCACAGACTACAGCCAGATGACTTCTACCACCCAGACAACCCTATCTGACTCATGTAATATTTTACAATATATCTAAACTTCATAGCAGGGTCCCATTCAGGCTCTTTGTCATGGCAAATATTAACTGAAGACTCAGTGAAATAATGACCTTCTGTTGGTGCCCAAACCTGAGAAGTCCTGAGCTCCCTTGCCTTCCCTGGAGGGTGAGATCCTGCCTGGGAGCAGTGAGAGTTTTGCTGTTTCATTCAGTGGGGCCAGAACCTTGCAAGCAATCAGTTTGGAGAGCTGCTTTTTAATTAAACAGTTCAAATCAGTCAATACGGGATGCTCTCATAGATTTATCCAGCTTACTAAAAGCTAAGAGACATGAAACCTAGTTTAGCTCAAACCTGCACTATTAAACCTCTAAAAATGCTCTAAGATTCCCTATAATTAATATCCCAGCAGTGCCTCAACTGGAAGCATATGGAGCTCCTAACCTTCCACCGCTCCCAGTTACTACCAGCTGCTGACACCAATTACTTGTGACATTTTGGAGACTGGTGTGAACTGAAACCATATCTCCCAGCATCCCTCCCTCCCACCCAAACGGATGGAGCAAGTTTTGGGGTGTTTCCTGGCAACCAGACAAGTAGTTGCAAGGAGAGAATGGTAGCAAGCATGGTGGGAGCTTCAGCTCTGGAAGCCATCAATGCCTCCCAACCCTTCAGCATGTTCCACCATCCCATAAGCATCACCAGAAATCGGTTGTTTAGCCCAGAGTGAGGTAGAGTTTCCGCTCGGCTGAGTCTCACCAATTGTTAAAGAGCCTGGATGACGTGTAAGAGCCTTGCAGGCATTGGGCAGCCTAAGACAGGCTTGGGGAGATGGAGGGCAAAAACATCATGGTGAGGCGGACAAGAGGAAGGTTTAGCAAATGTGATTAAAATTCTTGTAAGTCTGGATGACTGGAACATTTAATTACCTGCATTTCGGGTTAAAATAAACCTATTTTCAGTCACCTTTTACAGCTTTATTTCAGATCCCTTATCTGAAGGAAAGCAGAGGACAGAGTGATGTTGACACAACTAGAGGCACAAATGGACACAGTGACTTTCTTCAGCACAGAATGACACTTCAAATGCAGTTTCTTACGGGGTGTGCTCTCTGATTGCATCCATTCTGTCACGGACTTCCAAAATCTGGAGGCTTTCTGGGAACATGCTGAAGTGTAATGATTATATAGATATTTTTTAATGAGCCAACAATGTCAGAAAGTTGACATCACAGATGGCACAAATACTAATCCTGTTAAAAGTATTAAAACCGCTGAACTGTATCTCATTTTATTGTAGCTAATGACCCTTCATTATAATGAAAACAGCAGAAGTTTCTGACATCACCTCATGATCTACTCTGATGCCAACAGTGGAAGAGAAATGCCAGTGAAAGTCTGGATTTAGAGCAGTGACGATCACTATCACAAGGGGCAGAGCACATAGGAAGCAAAGACGCCATCCATCCTAGGCTCGGTACTACGCATTATTAATCATGTGAAATGGGAAAGAAAATATGTGAGTTAATCTGAAAATGTCATGAAGCGAGGAAAGACTGTAAGGAATTGAAAGAAAATTTTCACAAGAGAGGAACCATTTTTTCTAAGCAGAGGTACCAGTATTTTGCACCTCTGTTTTGAGGAGAATAGAGATTTTAGAGGCTTCATATCCTGGTTTTTAGATTTACAACCACATTCTGAGTTTCAACAAGTCACTGGGGCTTCTAGCTCCCAAGATCTGAAGAATATAGACCATAACCAGGGTAACAGAGGAGCTCCGGCCATCCCCTGGCGGATCATAAAAACCAGGTAAACCACAGACACATGCCCAAGCTCTTGCACCATCTGTGACTGATTCAAACACACAAATAACTTACTGGTGTTGCTGGATTTCAGTTAAAGCCCCAATCCAAAGCACATCCAATAGCAACAGATTTTCTCATGCAGAAATCTCGTTAGAAGATTAGGAATTCCACAACTTTTTTTTGTTGTTAATTTGTTTGAAGGAGAGGGTGAAGGTTTTCGGCTCTAACTATTGAATTGCTGACTCTCAGTTAGCTGATTAAAGGCAGCACTTAATTAAGACAGTGGAGTATTGGTAAACAATGCCTTGATTTCAGTTGTGAGCAAGGGAAGGGTTATGTTTAGTAAAGCTTCTCGATTGCTTGCAATGATTTTATTGACCATGTGCAATTCGAAATCTGTAATTTTAAAATCTGCTAATGTTTTGTGTAAGCTACAATAAACAGTTTTCCAGCATCAGACACACACCAGTTCAGGCAAGGTGGAGCTTCTGAAGTAAATTCTTGCTCAGTTTGGAAACAATACGCTAGTTGGTCCAGAACACAAAGATAAATTTTCTGCAAAGCAGCCCAGCTAATTGTGTGTAGAAGATGAACATACCTGGAAAGCTGTGGAGGAGGTTAAAACCTCCTCTGCAAAAAGTACAGGGCTTGGCCGCAGCCCGCAGTCACCGTTAGTAAGAGGTGAAGAGGAATCGCTGCCCGGGGGCTGAAGATGGCTTAGCTCAAGAGGATGCTCTCTGGTCTAGCACAGCACTGTGCTCTTTAAGGGCACCATCACCAGGAGCTTTTCACAGAATCAGCTGGTTGGAAGAGACCTTTAAGACTCAGTCCAGCTGTTCACCCTGCGCCGCCAGGGACCCTAATCCCTGTCCCTCAGCACCTCCACACGGCTGTTAAACACCTCCAGGGATGAGGACTCCACCACCGCTCTGGTCACCAGGAAAAACAGCTGCTGCGGAAGGACAGCAGGATCCGAGGAGGGTTTTCTGCCGGCAGTCGCAGTGCTTACGCTGAACCAAACAAGATGTGCGTTACCTAACGCTGCTGGGCAGCGCTGCTGGCAAAATGTTGGGTTTTCTCCCTGTTACCATGGCGATGGGCAGGCCAGACCGCTAATGAGCTGTCGGCTGGACGCTGAACCAAACAAGATGTGCGTTACCTAACGCTGCTGGGCAGCGCTGCTGGCAAAATGTTGGGTTTTCTCCCTGTTACCATGGCGATGGGCAGGCCAGACCGCTAATGAGCTGTTGGCTGGGGCAGGCTGTACAATAGCGTATGCGGCAGGCGGGGTGTGGGACGATAAGGCTCTACAGCGGGTATTTACTTACCAGAGCTCTTCCAGCTGACTCGCAAAAAACGTGGCAAAAGGATCCTCTAAACTGCGGCCTTCTGTTTGGAGATCGATCTGTACTCAAAACTGGATGTTCCTCACCCTTTGTGAGGTAATGCCAGACACTGATGCCATCTGTACTATTATTACAGCCTCCTATCTACTATTTCAAATTTTATATTACTCCATTAATTATTAACTTTGAGCGCAAATCACTCTGATAGGAACACGCTGCACTTCGGTCTGAAAAGCAAACATTAAATCTTTCTTAAGGCGTGAGTTCTTCATCGTTTCAAAGCTTTCGCTTCTGACTGGAGCACTTTGAGCTTCCAGTGCTGGTTTCCTGGAAAATTGGAGGAGATAAGCACGTCTGTGCAATTAAATCAGCTCATCTGGAGTGGAATAAACAGGAATTCTTATGTGCTTATTTTGTTACTATATGCTATTGGAAAATAAGTGGTATATTACATAGGAAAATATTTAGCATCTTATTATTTTGCCCTAGGTCCAGATTCTGTTTAGTTTTCTTTTGAAGTAGAAGAGGGTGGAATGAATCCTCGACTTTGAATTTTACAGATAATCTGATATTCAGCAGCCTTCTGAGCACAAAATCCTACGTGGGTGGACACAGAGGCATGAAGTTGGGATGTCAGGCAAGCTGGGGGGGCAGAGGTTTGGAAAGCAATAGATTGAGCTGAAGCAGAGAGAGGAAAGAAGGCAAGATAAAAATCACTCTCATTTCAGCTGCGGCAGGAGACAGGCGCTTGAGGACTGCAGTTTGAGAGCCCTCCCGCTGCAAGCAGGTCATGGAATCAGGCCCGCTGTAGGCTGAGGAACACTTGGACAGTTGCAACCATATTTCTCAAAAAAAAAAAAATCACCGATCACAACCTGGCAATTCAATAGTGAATACCAGCAATTTTACACAGGCTGCGTATCATCCCCGCTGTCAATTTAGCAGTGGCCTGTTTTGAGTTATGGACTTCGGGTAATTAGTACACAAACTGCTAAGGCATGATGCTTCCGCTCGTTATCGACACCACGATTGTCCTTGGACATGCCCTGAGCCCCGTTCCACCACATCCGAGTAGAACATCTGCGCTAACCAGCCACTCCAGCCATCGTTCTCTTGGCAAAAACAGGACAGGGACCGCTTTAGTGAGATCTAATCCTGCAGGACTAATAGGTTACCTCAACCACCTGCCTGCTATTAAGTCCATATCCTAAAGCAATTATACAGCCCATTACGCAGGCACTGCCTGGGCCAACTGGTTAAATGCATCTAGATAAACAGAGAGGAAAAGGAGAGCATCTGAACTGGAGGTGTGCTGGCGAATTCAAGAGAGGGTAAATTCAGAAAACAGTCTCTTCAATAATGACATGGAAAAATCCTTATTCCCTTTTTCTTTTTTTTTCCTTCACTGAGAAACAAAGTCATGTATAAGTCTCAAAGAAAAGCTCTAAAAGACGCTACAGAAAGCAGCTCCTGCACTGAATGGCTCTTAGACCTGGGTGTCTGGGTCACTGTCTCTGTTGAAAGGGTGTGCTCTCGAGGAGAGATTCTATTTGTGTAAGGTAAAAAAATAACTAAATATAATATTGGAGAAGTAGTTCTCTGTGGGCCTTTTTTTTTTGTCCTGCAAAGTGTATTAAACCAAAACCCGCCCAATTACATTGAATTATGTGATGCTCAGTCCTTATTTACTGTGGAAACTCCTTGCTATGTAGGAGAATAAGAGCAAACTTGGTTTCATAACTATCCCATTCCCCCTAGATGAATGTAAATGGGAATTTAAAATATTGGAGGCAGCAAACCGCAGTTAATTTTCCAAAGAAATACTCTGGGGATCGTAATTCATTATTATTACCAACTGTTTCGTGCATTATAGTAGCGTCTAGAAACTTTACTTACTGCCCCGGATCTTGCCCATATGTTAATTCTGCACCACATGAATAATTAGAGGCGTGTGAGGAGTCGGAAGGCTGGTGGGCTGAATTCTGCGTGCCTCACATCAGCGCTGTAGCTGCTGCAGTTTAATAATGCTGCGGTTAAAAATAAACAACAGAAACAGTTAGCCTCTCTCCATCCTTAGTCTGGGGAATATACACTGACTGGTTTGTGCTGTAGGAAATGTGTTTGCCAAGCTAAGAACAACCTCGCTGCATTTCACAGGGAATTTTTGTCAAGTTCTATAAATCAAACAATACAAGCAACAATTTGGAGCGCCGCATTCAGCAGTTGTTTGTGTGATCTCTCAGCTTACGTCTGCCACAGTGAATTTTCAGCCCAGCTTTATACTTTACCTCCATGGAATCACAACATTTCATCCCAGTCTGTTCCCCCCCAAAGCGTTGAAATGCGCACAGCGGAATTGCGTGGGGAAATCCTGAATAAAACCACATTATTTCCCTCCTCCTCCTCGTTAGTCCCTTGCGTATTCATCCCGGAGCTGCCCTCAGCCCTTCTAGCACATCATTTGGCAGGAACGGGGCTGGTTTCCCCTTTGGACTCTTCGATTATCTAAAATTGTCAAGTCATTCCCTACCGGTGCGCCACCCCATTTTCACAGGTCCCTGTTGCTCTCAGGTGGAGATTTCCACTCGTCCCTGTGTTTAAAACGTCGCTTGTTGGTTTGAAGGGAGCCTGCCTTACCGCGTAACACAGATCCTCCCACGTGATGGGTCTCACGCTGCTCTCCCGAGTCCTCGTACCATCCACGGCCACGTTTTGGACAATGTTCATCACTGCTCCCCTCACTGATGAAATGCTCGGTGTTAGGCTGGTCCTGGTCCACTCAGCACCTCTGCCTCGAGACATAAAAGCTCGTTGGAATTAGTTCTCAACTGGTCCCTTCATTATTCATTCAGCAAGAATTTTATTAGTGCTCTAGAGCACTAATTGTAATACCAAACTTATAAAACTTTAGTATGTTGCTGCTAATAAGCACTTTTTTCTTTTCTCTTTTTTTTAATTTTTTTCAGCTTGGTCTTCCCAAAACTTTGTTGAAGGACTTACCATACTCTTAAGTTTTGATTTTGTTGTCTGCCAATGCTTCTACCAACCTTCAAGCTCCTCCCTTCAATTTCACTCGGGTCACCAACGGCTCTCCAGGTCCTTGCTCTTTTCAGATTTAAGCAGAGTGTTCTGCTTCTCTTTGGGTTTCTGTGACATATTAAAGGACCAAAGATTATCTCAAACAAATTGGATTCAATTTATCAAAACTGGCTGGTATTTAAGATATCTGTCTCTGGCAAAATGTGACTAGCATCTCTCCTGGGTACCAGAAAATTGGAAAGCACAGATTCTTCTCTGAAAACAAATCGCACAGCTTGGTTATTTAACAAATAAAGGGCAGACGCTTTTATAGGACATGTATGCTTTTTTCATCATTTACCGATAATTTTACGGTTCTTCATTCCTAACACGCCTTCAAAACTATTATCCTCACATCTGATGTGGCCTTTTGTCTGTATTTAGCTGTGCTTCTGTCTATTGCATTTAATAAATTCTGAATAGTATCAATTCCCCTCTATTTCCACTTCTGAGTTTTGTTAAACATTTTATTACTTTTAATGTTATCATTTGTAATCGTTCTCATTGAATTAACACCAAACTTCTCCTCTTTCCTTGGGTAATGACAGCTTCCTGCCCTTCTGCCAAAGCCTTCTCCTCTACATTTCCCCTCCCATAGTTTTTCCCTATTTAAAAAGTTCATTTATGATTTTGCTTACAAGACTTCCCAGTAAAGAGAATACTGACCCGGACTTAGTTAACACACACCTTCATTCCAATACATTTGTGATTGTGACTTTGAGGTGATGGATAACCCTTGGAGAAGTACACTGGTACACAACTTCGCTCCCCCCCACTCAGGAGGAGCACGAGTGAGCTGCAGGTTTTGTTCTCCAAGGCTGATGAGTTTTCCCCACTAAATTCTCACAAGCTTGCACTGAACTCCAAAGCATCTGCTTACCCATGGGCAGTTTCAGGCCTGACACTGTCTTTTTGTCCCCAAGTCCATCTTAGCTGGACTGCAGCCCAGCCCCACGTATCACTTCCATTTAGTGCGTAGGGCAAAAAGGGCCTAACTCAGCACCATGAACTGTTCTCGTATCTGGTGTCCACACACGTGGCACCAGGGGCAAGGCTCTCTTTGGGTAAAGTCCCTAAGCTTGGTGGTTTCAGCTTCTGAAATAGTAAACCTCAGCTCAAAGCACTTAAGACCTGACATGGTGTTCCTAGCCGTGTTAGGAGCATCTCCTTTCTGTATGTTTTATTAATCCTATGCAGCATTTTTATACTAAAGTTTCTTTGGGGCTCTTTCATACCACACAAGGTTCCACAGTCAGTTGTTCAAATTAAATCGGGATGTTCAAATAACATATTTATCATTAAATACTTTGATCCTTTCAGAGCACCTAATAAAGGTTTTCCTCTTTGTGTCTGAGTTCCAGCAAGGTAAACTCTACCAACATCTTCCTCTCTGTGCAAACTGCTCACGTTGCAGAAGGCTCTGAGAAGCTTTCTCGGCTCTTCAGTGACACGTAAGGAAGTAAAACCTCACCGTGCTTCACTCCTCAGTAACATGGAGAGTGCTGTGGTCAACACAAAGCTCTTTGGCAAATACCTCTGCCCACCCTGCTTGGCTGGAGGCTAAGGACAGGAATAACCAAGTCAAACAAAGCGAGGGAGAGAAAGCGGCATAGAGTTTGTGCCGCTGCCTAGCACCTCCACCAGCTTGCTCTTCAATGCGGCCTTGTGAGAACTTGGTAAGAGGCTTAAATCTCTCTCTGCCCTGCCTGTGTGCCCACTTC
The DNA here is from genome assembly GCF_000710305.1 of Buceros rhinoceros silvestris. NCBI lineage: Eukaryota > Metazoa > Chordata > Aves > Bucerotiformes > Bucerotidae > Buceros > Buceros rhinoceros. The sequence goes on along the minus strand of NW_010416928.1, from coordinate 57,532 downwards.
CAGTGGTTTCCTGTGGGACAGCAGACTGGAGAGTACGAGGGGTGTGAGCCCTGCAGGAACAGAGACCACCAATCTGCAGAGCTTTGCTGAGGGGAAGCGGCAGGTTTTGCAGAATCAGCACCTTGAGGACCTCCTTAAGCCTTGTTTGCTTACATGCTAAAGTGATCTGCTGAATCATAGCCCACAGCAACCAGCTGCCAGCCCTTCACTTTCTGATTAAAAAACAAACAACCCCCCCTCCCCATTTCTGGAAGCCGCATGCATGCTATGAGCAGGGCCAGCCAAGGTCTCCCTCTTTTCCTGATTGCTCTTCTGTTACTGCCCACCAAAACTCCATCAGGGCGACAGGACTGCCTTAGTTTGAACA
>NW_010416928.1:45029-57073 GCF_000710305.1 Buceros rhinoceros silvestris | reverse complement strand
AATGGTAGGGGAAGAACTCTATTTTCAAACTACGAACCAATTTCTTTTTTCTTGCTTAGCTCATCCAAGAAAACAGTGCGGCTCTTATCAAATACCCCGAGGCAGTACAACTGCCTATTAAACAGGACTCCTGCTGTTTTCAATGCTCTTTCAAAGAGCTTCAGAAGGTTGATGGTACAACACGGCCCAAAGGTGCTTTTCACTAATGTGTTGCCTGGCACACAGAGAGATGATGACAAAGGAAAATCTGGCTGCTTCTTGCAGAGGGCTGTCAGCATTGGCATTGCTAGCCAAAATAAAATAACCCCGTCTCAATAAATGGAAATTTTTCTGTCCTGGAAATGCAGTTTATGACACTGAGTAAAATTCCAACCAGGTCTGAGGAAAGGAATTATCTTCTATTTTTAAATAGATTGAGAAGTCGAACCAAATCAGTTCTTGCAGTACCTACCAGCAAGAACAGAGGGAAATATCTGAATACTTAATACTCCCCCAAGGCCATGGGATGTTTTCCAGTGCAACTCTCACCTCAATTTGAGACACCTGAAGAGTCTCAGGTGCAAGCCCAGAACAGCAGCAAAACCACAAGGGGAAGGGAGGGCTGGCACCTGGTTTTCAGGGAGGAGATATCGTCTTCTTCAAGACTCAATACCGCTTGTCAAGTCAGAAATGGTATTTCAAGACAGAACTGTGGCCACCTTGAGAAGATAAGAGTAAATCCTTTTATATCGGCAATCACACTGGCCAAGCACAACATCTGCTGTCAGCTCTGGATTCAGAGAAATTCCATATAAACTAGTCATCCATCACTAACCACACTGAGGGGGAGGAAAAGGATTTCACAACTGATTGGTTTCATAGTTCTGACACTTTACTTCTTTCTTGAAAGGTTTTTTTAGGAAGTGAAGCACCATTAACTCTTCTGGCACAGTTTAGGTGATCTCACTATGGAACAGTCTCCCTAGTATCTATGAAAAATTACTACCCAAGTTTCAAAAGTTACTGCTGATGTTCTGTGCCCATTCTTTGGAGTATCCTGTTTCATTTGAAAAGAGTGTAGGGACAAAAAAGTCTCTACTCTTATCCTTTAAAGGTCAAGGACATTCCATTTGGCTATTCCAATTAATGGCAAAATGAATCGCTAATGAAGAGAGCTGCTGTTTACTGAGAGAAGTAGCATCCTGTCCAGATGAGCTTTTCAGTATCACCCTGGCGGTTTTGAGCATATGGCTTTAATACATACACACGTGGCACGCAGGCAGTCTGCAGATTTAGGAATCCCTGCATGCTCATTAGCTTAATAGACAATTATGCTGTATTAGGTAGAATTAAAACCCACAATTTTCTAAGAAATCCCTAATTACACATCTACATGGTAGACCCTGTTGAGTAAAGGACGGTCTTCAGAAAACCTTTACATTTGCATATTTAACACATGGCTGAAGTTCTGGTTTCACCCTCCAGGACTCCCGTTCTTGGCAGGCCCCGGCCTCCCTGTGCCCAGGTCTGTGATGTCCAGAGGTAGACCAGTGACTCTTTCATGGGCACCCCCTTGCCATGGGGAAGGAGCTTGCGTGCCCTTGTGAGGTTGAGAGCTGTGCTGGTGGTGGCATGTGCCTCCGGTGGGGTCTCCCAAGCCAGACAGGTCTCAACTGAAGGGTCAGACACAGTGTGTCCACGGGCAGGATGGGCTCACTAGCCTTGGGGCACCATCCTAGGAGAAGGACAACTCTGACTCCAAACCCGGGCAGATGGAGCTCGTTTAGCCCTGTAAGGCATCCATCATCTAAGAGAAGGACACTAACCAAACCTAGGACCCGAGGACTTTGCTGTCACTGTCCAAGCTCGCCAGGCCCTGGCAGATGAACCTCAGGTGTAAAGGGTGGAGGCAGTTCCACGCAAGCTGCGCCTCACCTAAAAAATCCACCGCGCAGGCCCGAAGGGTGCACTCATCACTTGCAGTGAGCGTGGGAAAAGCCCTTCCCAGATCTTCGTTCACGAAGCCAAGCCATGATGATGACGATGAAGTTCTGGTTTGCATCCATGCCATAATTCAATTGACTGGGCATCCTGTGCCACTTTTGTATCAGTGACTTTACCTTACAGGTATTTGTAGCAACCCCGAACTTCAACAAGTTTCTATTTTTAGGGTTTTTTTTAAACTTTGACTAAATTACTTCTGAACATCAATATGTTTTCTAAGAGGAGTTTTAAAGGTCTAACACTTGACTTTCTTAAAGTACTTCTTTTGCTGGACTTCATGCAAAATGGCACCAGTGAAATGCTGAATAACTATTTTAAAGTAGCGTCTGTGGGCTTGAATCAAATGCTGAACCCCATAGACGTCCGCGGGGAATATTTCCAGCATCCATCTCCTGTTTAAAATTTCATCCTTGTGTATAATTGGGTACAAACCCTTTGGTCCTCAATCTTTCATCTAAATGTTATGTCTGCATCCTAGAACTGTATCTCATTTTGGAAGAGCACCATGGGGAATCAACAACATCTGATACCATCTATTCACTCGCTTTGCCTGACTTCTCATTAAGAAAGGTAGGGAAGAGTGCTTCTAGTCTTTACTGCTTAAACTGTATCTGATTTTGTGTGGCACGTATGGATAAAATCTTGTGAACAAACTTTTGTCCCAATTTCCCCCAATTCTTTGTAAGTCAAGCTGTGTAAGTAGATTCAGCAGAGCAATGGCACAGGAAGGCTGAGCAATAAGAGTGTCATACGCAATATTGTAAGTACTTGCTCTTAGTATGTGACCAGCAATCCTGCATTATAATCACCTAGATGTCACAGGGAGAGAAGATTTTGCAAGTTACAAAGGCAAAGCAGGTAGAGTAGGTTTGCCTTGTTCTGAAGCACAGAAAAATCTAGAACATCTCAAAATATTCTACAAAAGGAGCATCTGACTGTGTGTTTCGTCATAGAATCATCTGGTTGGAAGAGACCTTTCAGATCACCAAGACTGACTGTTCACCCTGCACTGGCAGGGTCCGCAAACCGTGTCCCTCAGCACCACACCCACACGTCTGTGAAACCCCTCCAGGGATGGAGACTCCACCACCAACCCGGGCAGCCTGTTCCAAGGCTTCACAACCCTCTCTGTAAAGAAGTTTTTCCTGCTATCTAACCTAGATCTCCCTTGGTGCAACTTAAGGCCATTTCCTCTTGTCCTGTCACTTGTTACATGGGACAAGAGACCAACCCCCACCTCTCTACAACCTCCTGTCAGGTAGCTGTAGAGAGCAATAAGGTCTCCCCTCAGCCTCCTTCTCTCCAGGCTAAACAACCCCAGTTCCTTCAGCCATTCCTCATCTCAGCTCTTCATTGAAAAAAAAATCAATGTTTCCTTCTGGAACCGTCACGAAGGGATATTTCTACGTTGACTGACCCTTTTTTCCATACTTCTCTAAAAGGAAGTGGATAAAAATCAGCACAAGGGCAAAATACTTACTGATTGGTAGGTTTTCATACTTTTGCACATTTTCTGTCCAAGTTGTGTGTCTTCAGGTTTTCTGTAATCTCTGTAAATAGAATTGACACTTTGGTCAGAATGACCTTTATAGAAGTGTTTTAGTCTTCTCTAGACCTAAAGCTACTGCTTGAGACAGAGCTGACAACGCTCTTTGTGGGAAAAACTGTATAGGAGAAAACACAGCCCACACATTACATGAAGAAAACGTGCTGCACACTCTACATCAATGACATCCCTCCAAGCAGACCCAGGCAGAGGGTTCCCAATATTCCTCCTGCTCAGCAGAAAGTGTCAATAGTTAATGTGACAGGCAAAGCAAGAGGAAACGTTTCTCATGGCAGGAAGCAAATGGATTATTTCTTATGCCACAAAGATTTACTTTGACTCCCGCACATGTTCCACACGCTCCTCTCCAGAGCTGACGTATTGTTTACCTAAGCTGGGCTGCCAGTGACAATTTTTCGTCTAACAAATGCCTTTTTGTAGTTACTTTGCAAGAAGATTGATCAGTGTTGCTATTATCATCAGTGATGAGCTTCAAGTTTAGTGCTGCTGTGCTGGTCGACGTATAAACAGATACTTACAATCCCTGAGCTGAGAGTTGGTGTCTCAGAAACCAACTGTTACTGGTGGATAAGGCAAACACATGTTTTCAGCTGCATGCCACGTTTACCTACAATCATCAAGGCTTCTGCTGAGCGGAAATGCTTTTCACTCCACTTTTTTCTGAGACAATTAGAGGAACACAATAGCCATGTGCCTCTAGGAGTGTTTGTGTTGATTAAAAATGGCAACCAACAAATTCAACACGTCACATCCTTGTTTGATCAATAACTGCAGAATTTGTTCTTCCATTTTGGGATACTGAACATAAGAGGAGAAGCTTGAGGAAGCCTCCACTTAAATGTGTCCTTGTGCCTTTGAGACTCTACATTACCTGCGCTGTGGTAAAAAGGGATTGTGAAAGAAAAAAGGAGAATGGGAAAATGGAATGGAACATGCAGAAGGCAGAGAGGTAGAGAATTTCAAAAGTCTGGGAACAAAGAAGCAAATCTCAGGCATTATTAGGTAGAATTTGTAAACAGTGCAATGAGGGTTAGCAGGGAATTTCTGTTAATACACTGTTAAAAAGAGCTGGGACTTCAGCTCTTATTTTCCCCATGTAAATATGAGGAATATTTAAAAAAGAAACAATGGGAAAAAAAGAAAGGATGGCTAAAATCTACAGAAACAGGAGCTGCCTAAAAATTAAAAATTGATATATGGAACATCAAAATGAGTTTGGGGTATTAAAATAGAGTGAGGCCAGCTCAGAAGCTCCACTAGAATCTTTATCTTGTGAAACAAAGGAGAATGTTGGTTTGTGTCTTCCTATTGCATTCAGACAATAATGTGATTATTTGCTAGAGGTCGTAACTATTAAAGAATATTGATAGGGGTTTGTTCTCAAGAGAAATAACATTTATGTCAGGAAGAGCGACAATCTCATTTTCCCCACATCAATATTCCTAGCTTGCTGTAGTCTCCTTTCCCAGCACAACACGTTCTATTAAAATAATTTATGTTTGGTATCCCGTCTATTGAATTAAGAGTATTTTCAGCTGAGGCAAAGAAATTTTAGAACCACAGCTTTGCATTCTTGGAAATACTTCTTCACGACTCAGCACACTGCACAGGTAATCACTAATAGGGAATATTTTTCATATAAAGATATTAAAGGAGGAGACTCTGTGTTCAAATAGCGGTATAATCTGGCTTGTTTCTTCAGCTAAATACTCTTTACACATACAAAGATACAGTGGAACACCGTGAATGCCAGAATGACAATGAGGACCTTCATGGACATGGCACTTGCCCTCTTGTGCAACTGGAAAGCAAAGGGCAAACACGAGGTCTCCTTGCAGGATGTCCATAGGCCATGGGTAGAGCCAGCAGCAAGGGCCAGCCACCATCTTCTTTCCCTCACTGGCAAGCTGGAAGGCTGAGGTGTAGAAAATCAAACTTATCTTTCAGGATCATTTATTTTTGAGGTGGCATCAGCCTCTCTTCATCCCAGGAGAAGCGTTTCATTTTATCAGCCATAATAAAAAACAAACCTACTCTAAGCAAGCAATTAGTATAAACACATTTCAGATGAACTGATAGTGAAAATAAACTCTAAAGACCTCGCTTATTTTGTTTTGATTCAAGTAGAGCAAGATTCAAGCATTCACGGTTCCAAATCATCTCTGAAAATATCTTTGTATCTATTTTGACAGTCCCTTTCTCAAAGCTCAGAAGTTCCCACCAGGATTTACACCCACGATTGCATTGAAAAGGCAACAGAAGGGAAGAATCAGTCTCTGCTTCATGAAAATGAATAAACCTATTATATAGCAACCACTTAACAGTAGAATCGAGGTAATTTTTCTCGGGTGTTCTGATTTTACAATGTTTGATCTGCGTGTTGAGAATTCTAAATGAATCTCGAAGGCATGGAGTTGAACTTCCTTGCTTTTCCTCTCCAGTTTACACGTGATTGTTTGTAGATGCCAGCACGAAATCACTTCCAGTTGTATTTCAGATAGACACTGCGATGAGCTGGAAACCCGAGGTAGTCCTTATGCATCAGCTTGTTGTCAAAAAGGGTTTATACTTTACTTTTTTCTTAATTCATTCTGTTTGCGTATGTGTACACTTAGGTATTTTAAGATATTAAAAGGCACAGCTCAAATTTGAGAGATGTACATAATTTTCTAAGATATAGGATTAATTGAGAATAGCTGGTTGTTACATCTGGTCTTCACTCCCTTCCGTTCACGTGTTCCTTACAAAGATTAACCAAAAGGAGAAGGAACTTTGGGTGCTCAAGGAATACGAGATTTTCCCCATTTCCTTTAAAGTGAATTATTCCCAAGTCTGTGAGGCAATGAGAAAGCTATTTTTTACCTCCAGCAGATGGAAATACATAAATCATACCTGGAAGGCACCAGCACCAGCCGATTTCATTGAGATAAACTCTACGAATCAAACCCAACTTCATTCTCATTGCAGTTATCAGATGCAGTTGATCTATTGAAAATCAGGAATCCAAAGTATTCCAAAGAGTTTCAAAGGCACCGCAACCACCGATCAGATTTTCAGCAGTATTTCCAGATAAGCAGGGCTTTTGGGAAAGCATCCCCAGGACTTCCAAAAGTAATCAGAGCACGTTGTAAAATCACTACCCTCATTTCATCTACTGCTCCTTTCTTGTTCTTTAAGGGCCAGGGGTACCGGGATATCTGAGCAAGCATATCAAGGAAAGGCACATTTCTCCAAACAATGAATTTCTGGACAGTAACAAGTAATTTCAACTCACAGTGAACCAAACACACATTTGTTTCCCGTCTTGAAGATCGCATCCTTCCAGAACAAATTCAGGTTTTGTGAACGTGAAAAATCTCTTCCCCTGTAACTGGCCTGATTTTAACCAACCCCAAACCCCCCAAACAAACAAATAAAAAAGTATGAAAATATGAAATTTAACAGAAGCAAGAGCCAGATTCTGCACCTGGGGTGGGATAATCCTGGCCATACCTACAGACTGCGGGACAAGAGGCTGGAGGCACAGGGACCAGGGCTTCATGACCGCTGCTGTAATAAAAAGGAGAGTATCAGTGACAGATGCTACTCCTTTGGTGCCTGCTTCATTTTGCAGATACCCCTTTTGCTGCAGGTCATTGAGGCATTGACAGTTTAAGGTTCTTCTCGTTGGTGAAGTATCTGCTGATCTGGTCTTATCCACAGGCACATCTCCAGCCTACCTCAAGACAGCAGCATGTCATCAAGCATAACGTCCTTATGTGGCCTTTAAGCATCAGAGCATGTGCAGCTAAACACCTAAACAGGGAGAAAGCAAGCAGCAAACAAATTCTTTTTAATCTAATTATATGTATAAGATAGTGTGGGATTGGACTACAGGTTTTACGTAGGCTAGTTTTATACTGACATCGATCTGTATTTTCAGATGCACACCCATTGTCAGGGAGGTTTGGGGGCAACAGGCCAGGCAACATGTTATTTCCATTTTTATGACTATCCCTTGGCTCTCAAAGCCCTAGTAGAAAGGAAAGGGCTTGCGAAACCAGTACAAGAAGAAAGAGCATCTTGTCTGCTCTATACTCTCCCTGAGCCAGGACTGGGGTTCCTCCTCTGACACATTCTGTACTGAGCTTAATTAACGCCATTTCTTCACTTGCATTATAGCCCTCCCAAAATGATAATAGAATCAATCAGTTAGGTGGGAAAAGACCTTTAAGATCATCGAGTTCAACCCTTAACTCAGCACTGCCAAGTCCACCACTAAACAGTGGCCCTAAGAATGATGATGGCTTTGCCCTGATTTTTGATGGAATACCCTGGAAAAAAACTCATGCAAGAGCTTCTGATCAGGCATAAATCTCAACATCACGGCCTGAAAGCCTGAAACACAATTACATTTTTTTTCTTTCCATAAAAGCAGCTGTTTTCCTCTACAAAGGTCAAAACACACTTGCATATAGTCGATTTTTTTTAATCCTATTGTGTCTTTGCAGTGAAACTAAAAAAAAAAGCAGTGAAACTGTGAAAAGAGGGGCCATGAATTGTTATCTTTTTTTTCAGTTTTCAAGCTGACGTGATTAACTATGTGATTAGCAGAGTCATTAATGAAGTTAGAAGAGATCACTCCTGGGTGTTTAAACACTCTGATCCATTGCTGTGGAACTCTTTGAAGGTGAGTGCCTGGGTGACACCGTGAGGTACAGAGAGAGTCACGGAGGCATCAGTTTTCACCCTGGCTATCTATCACTGGTGGATGTAAGGTGCAGATTACAATGCTGCATTTTCAAGCCTTTATCAGCCAAAAGACAAGCCACTGTGGCGCAACCCTGAGGAGGGACTTGGTACATAAACCTCGTCATTCGACAGCAGGATGGGGACAGCGAGACATCCTACTTTTCTGCAATGAATACTGTAGCGACAGTCCAGTCTGCGTGCACAAGGTGCTGGAATTCTTTCCTCCAACAAAGCTGCACTTGGGACCAAAGAGCCTCGATTCTTTCCCCTCGAAAACCAGAATACAAGGCTTAAACACATTTTTTTTCCTTCTGAAAACCTCACAGTAATGCCAACAACATGTTTCACTGCACAATTTCAACCGCAAGTGAAATCAATGCATTCTTACCACGCTCTGCTGCCCCTCCCCGGCATCCATGATTTGTGGTGTTCTAGAAATTTGTACCCTGCCGTGTCAGGACGTGGCTCCACTGATTGGTACTGAGTTGTTCAGACAGTGAGCTCTGGGTTAGCTTCAGGTTCTTGACAGCTTCCACTCACGAAGTCGCTTCTTTGTGCATCACTTGAGTTGTAAATGGAAAGGTCACTGTTTGCCTGCAGTGGGAGAAAAGCAGTTAAACTTTTTCCGAGTAAACTATTGAATATCTTTACATGTTCTCCAATAGCTGTAAATTTGTGCTGCTTTCATGAGCTGAGCCTGAAGATTAGAAATGGATGTGTGGGCTGTGTGCTGTAAGAGGGAGGGAAAGGGCAGAGGGAGAAGCTCCTCTTCGTTCTGGTTTTGGGAGGGGGTGCCCCAGTGTCCACCACACAAGTTACAGCAGCTGTTGCACCTTATGCCAATCTGATTTGCTATGGAGAGCGGCACCAGAGCTCTCTATGGCTGTGCCTCCTCCATGAGATCCCACCCAGCAATGCTGGTCCTGCTTCTAACCCGCCATGGATGCTCCAAGAATTTCCTGTGCTTGCCTTCATCCTTCCTGCCCCGGGAGACCGCACCACTAAATCTGGGGAACAGTGAGCCAAACTCACCCCTCGCACCTTTATCACCCTCAAAAGCATAGCACAAAGGGTTGGCTTTTCAGCCTTTTAATTAGCCAGTGGTCAAAGTACAGCGGAGTAGCTATGACAGGCTACATAATTAAAGAAGTTGATGTTTGCAGAGAGACATAAAAAAATGTCTTTTATGAGAGTTACTGATACTCTTTCAAACCAGCAGCACAGTGGGAGGTTTTACGAACCAGAAAGTGGCCAGGCTTTCCTTCAACTACAAGTGATGAGCTCATAAAATAAATTATTTACCCTGACAAATCTCACCTCATCGATGCTCAGAGTATGAATTCTTCACTGTGCTTCTTAAAGATACAAAGAATAATAAAGTGCAGATAAGCTTTTAACAGCCTCTCATGAAAAAGGCAAACAATCCACAACAAAATAATGGTCTATCAGATGGTCAATATACTTTATGTCCTCAAGAATGTGGCACAGTGAAGGCAAAACAAACATAGGACAAAGGACTGCAGCTAGAAAAAGAAGCAGTAGGAAGGTGTGAGACAATTCAGTCCTGGAGTTTAAGTTGTCACCCACCTACTCACCCACAGCTCGGAGGAGGGAGTTTGCTTGTTGCAGAACCCCTTTTTCATGTCTTATTGGGAACATCAGGAGTTAATTTTAGTGAACTTTGGGTCAGGCCACAGACACTTTACAAACCAAATCCAACGGAAGCCACACATCAGTTCAGCTGGCGTCACCACTCTATTTGCAAGAATTCCTAAAAAGTTCCATTTATGATTCTTTTTTGGGTCTCTGCTTCGAAAATATGATTTTAATGGTGATGTATAGACAATTATACGTCATTACGTATTTCCTCATGCAAAGCGGTTTCAGCAAAGGTAGCTTGAGAAACACTGTGGTAAGCGTTTGGGACAGTCCATGAGCAGAAGACAGTGCTGAGCTGCCTTGCATAAAACATATTCAGATCCCTCCTTTTGAGAAGCAGATGATCAGATTCTAAATTTTTTAAAAGACCAATAAATCAAAATTCACTTTCAGCTCTTGTAGCTCAATGTTTCTTTCTCGCTGAAAAAATGACACTGGATCTGAGTTGATGATAAATCTGACAGCCTGTAAACCCAGACTCTAACTCCGTACATGGGACCTTCAAATGAAAGTGGTGGGAACCACAGACACATGCAAGAACATTTTTTAGCCTTCTCAGAGTGATCAAGCAAAACCCTCAAATGATAGTTGGGCTCGAAAACAATTATGTAAGATAATTGAATTCATGAGGCTATGTAATTTCATTGAAGATAAATAACCACGGCCGTGTAACATCTCTCTGTAGCATCTACTTACATTTATAAATGTCATCTAGTGACCGATGCACGTACACACAGACACTTAGATATATCCTATCTCCAAAACCGCAGGATGTCTCCTCGAAGAAGCATCTCCTCCAGGAAGCATTTTCTGCTCTCACAGCACCATAAAGCTGCTCATGCACATCAAGTTATTCCCGACGCATTCAAAACCAGCGTGACAGCAAAGTCACAATTATGCTTCAAGTATGAAGCACCGCTGGAGCCACCCCTCTGGTGACCCCATGAATTAACCCAGAACGTCTCCACTCAGAAGAGCTCTTCAGGCAGGGGAGAGCAATGCTCCACAAGACAGTGGTGATGCTGGTCTCATCATCTCCCTGGGGAACTGCAACCTGTCAGCTACGTCTGTGCTAAGGCACAGCTCCCTTCGCAGCTCTGTATCATTCTGATCCTTAATTTCCACTCCCACACCCATCATTTCTATGCAAAAGAAAGCCAGACAAAAATCAATCACAGCTCAGAAAAAGATCATGGTCTGGCTGTTGGTGACCAAGACCCAACTGCCCTGCGGCCTCTATTAAAAAGAGATTCTGGATGTCACAGGATGCAGCCGAGACCCATTTGAACTCAACTGTCAGGGACTTTCCCCTGACATGGCACTAAATCTGAGGCTCCAAAGTGCTCCTTGCTAATGAGGTGGCAGTGATATGAATATCGTTGAGGCTGCGGAGACCAGCAAAGAGCTGATAATAGCACAGAGAGTATCTCCCTACCTGAAGATCTGGGTAAGGGGAAGATTATGGCATCTTTTAGGGGAACACTGAAACCAAAACCCAAATGCCAAGCTGACACAATTCTCTGGGCAATAGAACTGATTGTTCTTCATATCCTTTCTCTGATTAATGTTTGAGGATAAGCTCTCTAAAATAAACCCCAAATTGTTTATAGTCATAGAATCCTGGGTTGGAAGTGACCTCAAAGATCCAAGGTCTGCTCTAACCTTTCTTGGGAAAAGCAACATCTAGATAAGATGTCCCAGCACCCTGTCCAGCCAGATCTTAAAAGTATCCAACGTTGGGGGCTCCACCTCATCCCTAGGGAGGTTATTCCAATGGCTGGTTGTTCTCATTATGGAAACTTTAAGAACAAAAATATAAAGGCAAGGGTCTCATGGAGATAAGCCTGGGAACAGTAACTGTCCCAGACGTCTTAATGGTGGTTTATACATTGGGCAGAGCTCCTGCCCACACATTTCACCGTTTCAGCTATCCACAGTTTTGCTAAATAAATGAGGATTGTGCAGTCGTGTCATGGTCATTTGTCTCTCTCTCTCTTCCTCCTCAGCTCGTAACTTTGATTTGGTTACTTAGTTTTCAACACATTTCCTGCCAAAGATTTTATCTAGTTTGGGGACTATAAGAAAGATGGGGACAATCTGTTCA
>NW_010416928.1:44496-44824 GCF_000710305.1 Buceros rhinoceros silvestris | reverse complement strand
CCCAGAGGTGGGAGCAGCCCCATGGCTGGCCCCATGGCAGGTCAGGTTGGCCCTTGGGGCTCTGAGCCCCCTGCTCTGGGTGCAGATGTCCCTGCTCGCTGCAGGGGCTTGGGCTGGGTGAGCTTGGAAGGTCCCTTCAACCCAAACCAGTCTGTGGTTCCATGATTCTAGGTTATCCCATAAAAGACAGGAAGACAGACTCTCCCATCCTAGAAGAGCCTTGGCTCAACCCTACTTTGATGCCAGAGACAGTGCCCTTACAGTGACCCTGAGCAAAGAGAAAGATTCAGACATGGCTGATGCCAGCAGGAGAATCAGACAATAAAGC
>NW_010416928.1:28984-44325 GCF_000710305.1 Buceros rhinoceros silvestris | reverse complement strand
TGATTGCGGAACTACTGGGTCATGAACATTCTCTTTTGGACAAGCAGGGAAACAATCATGAGTAAAACACGGTGAGCTGAGTGGACTTCCGGCTGAGGTGCATCCTGACTACAGAGGACAGCTGAAGCATGCACAGCATGAGGATTTTTTGCTACAAAAAGCAAATCTTAAATAAATACCTGGAAACTCTAACTGTCAAGTTTCGTTATTAATGTGTTAACACTGGGGCTATATTAACATTCCTAATTACATGCTCCATTTAGGTAAAATTAACAGAAAGCTCTTAGGTTGTGCAGAGAACGATGCTGACAGCCATGATGGTTCGCTGGGTGGTGGAACACACCGTGTCACTAAGCTATGGTGAGGTGGTGGCTCTCAGACTGAGAAGGGCACTGAAGAGGTCAGGAATGGAAACTGGTGGGGGTTTGTCACAGACACCTACACACTGGGAGAACGTCATGATACCTTCAGGGAATCAGGTCACGGAATCACAGAACCATCTGGTTGGAAGAGACCTTTAAGATCATCAAGTCCAACCGTTCCCCCTGCACTGCCAGGGTCCCTAATCTCTGTCCCTCAGCACCACTTCCACATGGCTGTTAAACACTTGCAGGGATGGGGACTCCACCACCTCCCTGGGGAGCCTGTTCCAACACTTAATGACCCTCTCTGTAAATAAATTTTTCCTGATATCCAATCTAAATTTCCCCTGATGCCACTTGAGGCCATTTCCTCTCATTCTGTCATTTGTAACATGGAAGAAGAGACCGACCCCCACCTCCCCACAGCCTCCTTTCAGGTAATTGTAGAGAGCAATAAGGCACCCCCGGGCCTCCTCTTCTCCAGACTAAACATTCCCAGGTGTCTCAGCTGCTCCTCAAAGGACAAGTTCTCCAAACCCTTCACCAGCTTCATTGCCCTTCTCTGAACCCGCTCCAGCACCTTCAGATCCCTCTGAAGGATTTGAACCTTCACACTGGAGTTACCAGCTTGTGCAATCAGGGCAGAGAGAAACACAGGCAGAAAATGACCTACAAAATATTGATGGAGTTTTGCTCAGGGCATCTGTAGCTGCAGAAACACCAGGAGATATGTGGAGATTTTTAGTCCAAGGGGAAAAAAGGTGTACAAATGTGTGAATATTAGCATACAATAAACATCAGCAAATAGGATTATGGCTCATTTTCAATAAAGGAAATAGATTGTTCCCAGCTTTCACCTCTGGGCAATTTTTAAAATTCCTGTTATAGCTATAAATAGCACGTTGCAGTTTTCCACCAGGCGTCTTGGATGGTCCCTTTGCTTGAGAAATACCATATAAAGGATAAATGGGTTTAGGTACTTTTATTTTTCTGTAGCCTAGTTTGAATGCATATTATATTTTATGAAATTGTCTGTAATATTCAGTGTTATCTTAGTTCTCGATAGAGTAAGAAAAACAAATTAGAGTTTTGTTACCAGAAAACATGCACCTTTCTCACAGCCAGCTAACAAATATAACCAGAAATGGATTTCTAACAGGTTTTTTAATGGTAAAATAGCATCTTTGTCTCACTTTCTGTAGTCATCTCTGAAAATAATGCTCATTGTTTCATCACATTTAAAAACAAGTTTAAAAAAGTGAAAAATTACATTAAAACTTAAAAGAATTGCCAAGGAGTAGCAGCTGCATTGTGTAAAAACTGCCTTTGCTCTGACAGTCACAGGACCAACTGCATTAACCCAGGTTTCCGTAGGTTAGAAAACACCAAATCTAACCTTTACACTCCATGAAGCGAAATATCGTTCTGCTTTACACCTAAACTACCGCGTGGGATCAGCAGGGGATCCACACTCAAAATACCGCTGATATATTCTTGACTAAATTGTGGTCAAGATGACACTAGAACGTGCTTTAATGAAACACCCCAAGCCACGAGGGGAAGGGGAGCAGATATTCTCACTTTTCCTACAGCTAGCTACAAAGAGGACTACGGGAGAAAAATTGAAAACAAAACTTAAAAGGAGCCACTCAGGCACTAAAATAGCTCGTCGCTGAGTATGAAGTTTCCAGTTTTGAGAGAGATTTTCCTTATCTATGAATTCTGTCCCACGAATGATTAACGACACTGGAAGTCTTCTAGACGAGACAAAATAGAAGAATTCTTCCTCAGGAATATTCATGTTATTGATATAAAACCTGATTATATAAAATTTTACCATAGAAACCCACTCTTTCAAAATGGGTTTGAGCTCTACTTTGAAAACATTTACCCCGCAATAGAAATTCTACATTGTAAAATGTAGCTTCATACTCTTTGGCATTTTTAAGTGAAATAATTGCAATTTCCCGTTAATTACGCCTAAAGAAGAACTGCTGTATTCTCAGGATCACTTTGGCTTTCAGAAAACTTGAAGGAAGCTTTTGCTCTTACAGGTTTTACAGATGAAGAAACATTGTTCTTAATCTAAATATCTATAATTTTTTCTAGAAAAAGAAAATCAGCTTCATTGTGTTTTATTTTATAGCTACTAGGGTGGGCGCTTATATTCTATTAACTAACAATAAAAATCAAGCGTAACAGCAAAAAATTGAATCTAATTGTTTATCCCCTTCTTCAAGGATTAAAATAACACCACTCTTTTCAACCATGTTGCAGATATTCATTGCCACAGAAGGATGCAACAACTTCAATGAACTGAAACGTGCTGCCAAGAGATATTTGTCAAGTATTTTTGATACCGTCAAGACAAAGCCACCAAAAGGCCTCTTTTTTCTTGTTTTCCTGACTGTAACAAATTGAATATCCATAGCAAAAGTGAACATCAGTCGAAGATTATCAGGGCTTTCTTGGGATACATCTCCGCGGTTTTTCCAGCTCTCAATTCAAATGAGGTTCAACAGGAGAAATTTTGCAGTGACTTCCAATATGCGAAATGCCTTCTAGAATTGATTGCTACTTTTTGAGCTTTTGACATGAGAGATATTAGAGAGGTTACCAAGCTACACTGTTGCCCGATAATTCATGTCAGAAAGTCAATATTTTTGTAATGAATTCGCCTCATACTCTGATTTTAAAATCGGTGGGGCTTACACAATGACAGAGATGGAATGATTGGGCTGCTGAGCTCGCAGTGGACTCTCACTGCGATTTTGAAACCCTCCACTTCGGTAAAAAAAAAGATAATGCTGACACCTGGTGTGAAATCTTGTGTCTAAGACTTCCACTTAAAAGCATCAAATGCCCCTTATGGCAGTTAGAGTAATTTTCTCACGTAGTCTGTGCTGCCTGTGGCATTGGAGACCACGTTCCTTAGATATTTATTCATACTAACAGCTGCTGGGGTTAGAAAATATTGCACATCTCATGCAAAAAGCTGGAAAAGCAGAACATACTCTGGACCAAAGGGCAATCCTTGTTCAGACAGTACTGTTCTCCTAAAAAAACCCAAACATTAAACCTCTTTCCTGGGATCCTAGTCTAAGAAGGATCCCTCTATAGCCAATAGAAAGAGAAAGGGGCTTTTCCGCACGTGAATTCACCCCGCTCTGGAACAGCTGAATGAACCACATGCCTTATTACGCCCTGGAGCTGACCATTTCTCTCTGTTGCCTACAGGAAGAACATAGATAACAGGTTCAGTCGGGCCAGCTGACTTTTTAACATTCAACAAATTCCAACTAACCCTTCTAGCATATATTTAATTTAGTATCATATTTTCTCTTATAAATAACTAAATTTAGGCACCTCAAAGGCTTTTTCAGCAAATTAATTCTGCATCTTCAACCAAAGCACAAGCCAAACTATTAACACTGATTTTGGGGGATTTCCTCATGCTCTGTAGTAATATTTATATCGATTTTCTGGTTTGATTAAACACCAAATCTTGTCTTGCGAAGTTCTTGAGGTCTGCGTTTCTAATTTCATATTGGTAGCTTCAACCCCTTATTGAGTTTTTCAATATTATGGGGCTTTGAGCCTAGATAAGATAATACCTTTAATAACTTTAACACTAGAATAACAAATAAGATGGCAGCAGTGGTTCCTTTTTTCCTGAGAAAACATCTACGATACTTTCCCTGAGAGCCCTGCCAGCGGCTCATCAATCTGTTGAGTAGAGATGGTCATTTTCCTGTTTGAAGGTTTCAGATACCCTTATATGAGGGGGGGAAAAGTTAGTCTTTTTAATTTTCACCTTCAGAATGGTGAGTGAATAAGCTATTCCACTTTTGACTGGTCAGTTATTTCTTACTCTATGAGAATGATGAGAATGGAAAGAACTGGAATGACCATCTTATGGTGAAGACAGTGGACCGGCACCTGGGAAGATGCATGGAGAATTCCCCATTCCCTGGGGGTCCCTTTTGGGGTCCTTGGCAACTGTACATTTTCCCTGTGCTTGACTTCTCACATCTGCAATAAGGGGAATAAGGCTTCCTTGAATTCCAGGAGAATCTGGAATAGTGATTGATATTTTCATCATGGTCAAATATTATTGCCTACAAATATAAACACATCTATACAGCAACCTACCTTGGATTACACCCACTACTATTTTAGCAAAAAACACAGGTTTCTTCAAAATTGCTGTTTCTAAAATGTACCGGTGACTCAAGCAGGGGAATTAGTCACTGGAAAACAGCCATTTGCTAAACAGATAATGACCAGAAAAAGGTCATATAAGGTTTAGTCTAATCATACCTGAAGCTAAAAAATAAACAGAAAACAAAGAAATCTGAAACAGTTAATAATAAGAAATAAGTTAATGCCTGATGTGCCTTGAAAGCCTTTTAAGATTCATTGTGGTTATAGGCATATTGGCTTATTTGTGGATAAACCACGAATTTTCAGGCAGTGAGTTGATTTTCAAATGATCTAAAAGGGTGATAGCCCATGAAAGAGGGGACTGGCATCTCCATTACCCTCCAGTGACAGAGAACTTGCAGCCTTATTTGAGTTTCCCCTGTGCGATGTGTTCATGGTACGCAGATGTCGGTTGTCTTTTTTTATTCTCCTTTCTTTGATAGAAACATCTATCATAGGGCAGAGGGTCATCCATCAAAGAACAGGTCTTGTGTTTAGCAGCAGTCAGTAAGCAGGAGATAAGGAATCAGAGCAATCATCTCTTGGAAGATTTCACCACTGTAAGAAGTGGTAAACAAACCGATCTATTGATTTTTAACATAATGTTCACTATCAGCGAATCTTGAAGGAATTTCGTGCTCTCAGGGGGTCTTCAGCAGCAGCTGCTTTTGCTTTGACTTGGAACCAGGAAGAGGCAACTAGAAGGAAACGAGCTGTCAGTTTTAATGTCCTGCTTTTCTGGGCTCCCCTGAAGACATGACAGGGAGAAGTTAACAAAATTTATGATTTGGCCCCCATTAATTGGCTGAGTCAGGGAGCTACCGAGGACTGTGGGGAGACTGCCAGTGGCTGTAATTTTATACAGAAGTCTCAGATGATACTTCAGGCAAACCTGAAGACAGAGCTAGCCAAACTCACCATTAAATACAGTATTATGTAAGAACTCCAAATCACACCTAATTTTAATAAAAATATTTCTTAAATATTAAGATATCTTGAATACCCTTCTCAAGATGGATAGCTACATAAGTATGGTAGCTAAATTGCATGGTGTTCTTAACAAGTTAATAAAAAATATTTCTATGTTTGGGCTACCTTCTGGACCATAACCCAGATTTGTTTGAAAGTTTGCAGACGTGAAGTCAAGACTGACTTTGGATCAGATCATGCATCCTCTTCCTAATCACTTCCACTAAAAAATCCTGTGGTTTTGTAACGCAGCCTTGCATAATAATATAGGTAGAAATATAGGATGTCCTTGTGAGTGAGAAAACACGAGCTGTAAAGCAGGCAGGGATAAACCTTCCTGTGGCTGAGAGAGAGCGGCACAGCTCAGAGACGGGCTTTGGTGTCCTACAAACGTCAAATCTGATCTGCAAATTTTGTAAAGAAAGAGCCTGGCAATTTTCTTTATCCGAAGGGACCCTCAAAACCACTCTGACAAGATGAGAAGTTTTGTATCATGACAAGAGTTCAGCTGCTGAATTGAATGTAGGGAGCGTTACTTATATAACTTGAGCACAAGAAGCAACGTGTGTCATTGGAATGGCAGGAGATGGGGTGGATGTTTGATGCAAAGTATAATTTGCATTTTAAAAATCATATCAAAAAAAGAATCAAGAAATAAAACAGCAACAGGAAGAGAGAAAGAAAGGAAATGCAGAAGAAAAAGCATGTTGTAAAAGAAAGAGCACATTGGTTTGTGCTGGATGTGCTAAGGTTTGTTCTCTGCCCTTTGGAGACATTGGGAAAGATTGACTGCTACCGATTTAATTTCAGAATGAATCATCCCAGAATTGCTTTGCACCCCATAATATGTCAGACTGCTCAGTCCAGTTCAACAGAAAGGGGAAAAAAATGCTCTTATTTTTCCTTAGGTTTTGCATCCACCAACCACAGCTTCTCTGGAGGAACTTCCAAGGTTTAGAGCGACCACCAGAGGAATTGGCTTTGCTGAAATGCCAAAGAGAGCCGACCTGGCAGAAAGTCACCTGTTATTTACAGACCTCAGAGGACGTGGTTTCTCCAACAGATATTTTCAGTGTCCTCCACACCGCCTACTGAAATCTGCTACCTATCCTTTACCTTTATTGCACAGTTCACCTTGAGTATCGCAGCACCTCTGAGAAACCAGCTTTTCCACAGCGAACAAGAAAGAGAAATGGCTGGGATAGAGTTGAGCCTTTGCTCTCAATGCCAGGACAGAAACCCCAGTTAGAATTATCCTGGTTGACCAGCACAGCACCGCTGAAGCCAAAGGGGAGGGTTACATCACCATGGGACAGTCCCGGAGCAGCCTCTGGGGAATGAAACCACTGCAGGATTTTTCCCCAGGATTTATGAATAAATATTTCCTGTCTGGATCAAGTGTCTGTTCCTGACAGGGCACCCCTTCTAAACAGCATTATGTGGCTCAATTCTTCCTGCTACTGACGTGGCCAGGGAAAGGCTGGAGGCTGCTTGGTGACAGCTGTTGAGTGATGCTGACATCCACAGGGCACTCCCGTCCGGATTTGCCATCAGCTTTAGACTCCTTTCCTTCTACGTTAAGCATTGCCCAAAGAGCGAGTACACAATTGCTAAACTGTGCAGAAAACGTGTAAGGGCAGGCTTCGTTATCAAGGCTGCCCCCACTTGTAGCAATTTTCTTTTGGGTTTGAAAACATCATCTTCAAAATGCTCTGAGCTGTGTAGGAGGTAAAGGCAGCTCAGAGTAGGGAGCCCAAACCAGTTCTCTACTCTGTTAATTCACTGGTGTAATGGGGGAAACAACATAAATACTAGACACTGTCATTATTACCCAAAGTCACCGTGATTCAGTTTGAGAAAAGTAACTAAGTGACCTCATTCAGGACAAGACTTGTGCTGCTCTCCTCACTTTGGAACTTCAGAATAAAAGAACTTAGCTGTTGGTGGTTAACCCAGGAGTCAGGACTTTCCATAGAGCTGTGCCCACACAGAGGAATTCAGAGCAGGGAAGTAAAATTAGAACAAACCCTACCACCTGCTGAATAATATGATGTGGTTTCAACACCTCGTATCACAAGAAGCAGCCTTCTCAGAACTTAGCAGCACTAGAATGAGACATTTTAGGTGAGTTTGTATTTATCTGTTTTCCCCACCAAAGCAACACAAAACCCCTCCAAAAGCTAATTTTTACCTTGTGCTTGAAATTCCTCATGGCACTATTACCTCCTACCCACGTCCCTGAGCAAGCAACACTAGGTGAACTGTAGATTAAGGTTTCTCTCCTCTTCATGTACACTCTGACTAGCATCACTTCATCTTACTCCGTGCTTCAGGTCAGACCAGGACCATTTCCACCACAGTCTTGTCATCTCTCTCCATATACTTCTGATAATAAAACTAGTAATGAGAAAAATTGGGACCCATAAAATAACTGGAAGTGTTTCCAGTAGGCTCCGGGTGTCACCTTTAGTTTCTCATTTCCATGGTGAAATCTTGATGAGGAAAACAGCTGCACTTTTGTCATTAATGTTCTCGCCTTAGTATGACTTAACATCCTTTTCCAGTACCCACACACGGTTAAAAAGGTGCTTATTTTTCTCCTTCAACATATTTTCCTCCTGTCCTTTTCCTCAGTTGAAAAATTTCAGATGCTCTAAAACATAGCTGCAACAGCCTTGCTGCTCTTCACGTGGAAGTAACTTGAAATACGAAAGCTCTCTTGAAGAGAATATAAATATGGAATATGAAAGATCTCTCTGTCTTGAAAGACATTGCAAACTGAAGAGCATCTCACTGCCTTTTGCCTCTTCCATCCCCTTCCCATTGCATAGTCTTAACTATGCTGCTCAGATTCACGTCTTACTCTTTTCTTCATTTATACTATCAGGGCAATATTTTATTTGTCCCATGTTTTGGGTAATCTAGATGGTGTTTGTAGATTGGTTTAGGAGTCTCCGCACTTGCCTGTAGTTACTCATCCGTTCAGAAGTGTATCTGCATCTGGAAGATTCTTTAGTTTGCTGATTCCTGATTTTCAGAATTTAAATTCCTACTTCAAAGCTTTCTCTGGCTGTTCTAAGTTTTGTTGCAGCCACTCCATAAACCGTAGTTTTGAAACAGTAAATATGAAATCGTGACAGTGTTCCATTCCCCAGCTGGAGATCCCTAAAAGATGCGAGATGGTTTCACAAAGGGTTTGCCTCTTCAGCACAGAGGTTATAGTCCCACAGTCAGTAGGTAGGACCATTAACAGAAGTAGCTTCTTTTGTAAGTAGTAGAGACAAAATCCTAAATCTAGAGCTAAACAAAATCCTGATCCTTTGTCCCACCATTCTTCCTGATAAGAATCTCCTGCCCAGGAGCAGCAATATGCAGGGCTTCTCCAGAAGACAGCTTTAATGTCCGCCTTATCAATACAAAAAGCAGGTAAAAACTGAAATCTGGAAGTAACTTCTCTTGATAACGACAAAAAAGGTAACCTGGAGACAGATGCCACAGGACAGCTAAAGCATTACTAATGGTTCTGCCAGGCCCAGCGGCCCTGACTCTGTCCCAGACAGATGGCAGGCATCATGCCTGCCAAATGCTACACAAGACCTTGACTCTACACAAATCAATCTACTGCCGTTTCCATAAAGAATGAATTGCCTCCGAGAGCAGGTTTTTCATTCCCAAGATTTCAAAGGAGCAGGTGAAGAACATTGTCATCTGATACTTTAATAGCAAACATGACATGAAGTGTCATCACAGGCAGCACGGAGTTTTACCAGCAAACAGAGGAGCGATCACAGAAAAGAGAGATTAAAGCCTCCCTGTTGTTATAATCACTGAGCTCAGCGCAGCAGCTTTTCCCCTGTTCGATGGTCTTTGAGTGTCAGCTATTCTTTGCCATGAAACCCCCCAGCCTGAGCCTCCCCACAGACCGAGCAGCTCCGTTTCGTGACCGGGTGTACCATTCCCCATACACCACAGGACTGTCCCCTCTGCGGAAGATCTGAGCTCACTGCCCCAGCCACATCCCCAGACCCAGCACCACGGCAGTGAGTTTTCTCTGGCCAGCCTAGGGGTAGTCTCATCCTGCTGGGATCCCTCTGCCACACCTGCATTCAGCTATCAGAATTTACATCTTCAATCTTCAACTGAAAACAGTATTTTCTCTATAATCTTTGCTGATTATCATCTCACCTCTTCGTGTTGACCAGTCAGCAAAGCTCCCAGTTTGCTCTCCAAACCAAGCACGCTCTCAGCCCTTACTGCCTCACGGCCCTTGCATGTTTTCCCTCACCCTCCCCATCGGAGCTGTCCGTCTGTGTTACTCCTGCTGCTGATCTCGCTCAGCTCTCCTCATCCACAGGCATGAACAGTCAAAAAACAAAGGAAAGGAATAAATTCACACCATTAATGATATAAGGAATACTAATGTCTGAATTCCAGTATGAAAATGGGATGAAATATTTGCTATCTTCCAAATCAGCTCCACCATTCCAGTGGAAGAGCCTTTCAATGAGAAACACATCATCTGTCTAGAACACATAGGCTGTAGAGAAAACATAATCCTTACTGACAGTCAATCTTAGATATGGATGTGCCGTGCCCCGCTGTTAGAGAGCTGCACCAAGTGCCGCTCAGCTACACTGATTAACTTCAATCCTCGTCAGAACTTGGCAGTCATGTTAAGGTACGGAGCCTCTTATTTCCTAAGCACACTGTGCCCACATCTCTATAATTTCTACTTTCTATACATTAAAATATCTTTAATTTCTATATTTTTTGGTTTAGAAATAAAATTTTAAAGTTTTTTACCAGAGCAAAAGGAAGTATGAAAAATAAACACAGTATTCCTTAAGGCACACCACTGGAAACGGCCTCTTAAAAAAATGCTACACTTAATACTCAATTTCTGCTTCCTCAGAGTCATTCTCAAGTTTCCTGACTTTGCTGGCAGACAGAAAGCCTGGTAGTGTTGTTAGCGATGCAGAGACAATAAAGCTGTGGAAGAGAGAAGAGAATTCTGCTCTCCAGGCAATACCAAGAGCCGTAACTCAGGTACTGAAGTTTTTATTTTAACTAAAGCAAAGAAAAATGGCACATATATAAGAAGCTGTAGAGAAGTTCTAGCATTGGAAGAAACGTGACGAAAACTTGCCCCGAAATTTGTAATTTCCAGGCATGCTGCTTTTCTACCTTTTCTCTTTGAACCCCCATAAATTCCAGGTCCATGTTATTAGAAAAGAAGGGCTGGCTCAGTAACCTTCCTTTTCGTATAAACTGCATTTAGTCTTTATGGGCTGTCATGTTATGGTTATTTATATTTACTCTAATCTCTTCTTGAAAGAGCTGCCTCTGTGAGCAGAGATTTTATAAAGCTAAGAAAGCAACATTAAGAGATTGTAGAAGCCCCATGGCTGGCCCCATGGCAGGTCAGGTTGGCCCTTGGGGCTCTGAGCCCCCTGCTCTGGGGGCAGATGTCCCTGCTCCCTGCAGGGGTTGGGACTGGGTGAGTTTGGAAGGTCCCTTCCACCCAGACCAGTCTGTGATTCTGTGATCTACCCCAAAACACCACTGAGGAGTTTAAAAGGCCTCTTATTCCATGACAATACTCGAACTGTCCATCTGATATTCCGCATCAGGCAAATACGTTTCTTCAGGTGAAAAGTCAAACGCCCTCTGTCATATCACGATGGAAAGATGAGCTGACCACTGATCTTGGATGGGCGCCAAGTGGTGTTGTGGAGCGGATGAGTCTCCTCCAGCAGTGTGTGCTTCATGGGAGAGACAACCCAGCCCACACTGGGTGCTCTTCCACACCTCCTTTGCACCGCACGGGTGCCACAGCGCTGCACACCCTTCTCCACATTGTGCTTGCTGGAAGCACACTAAGCCTCTCTGTAGAAACTGATGTTCTTCCCTAGATCTCCTTGTGTCGATGCCTCATGCTGCCCCACTCCCAGTGTCCCTGCAGCCTGCCAGGGAGGCAAACCTGCTGTAAATCTCTCCAGAAAAAAACCAAGCAATCTTTTTCATGGTTTAATTTTCAGAGCCCTGTAGCACCATGTTTTATATGAGTCTGCAGTCTGCTTCAAACCTTCTGCATTCAAAGCTGTCTAACCTCTAACAAACAAGGAAAAAACCTGATTTTTTTCCATGTACTGAACTGCACAGCATCAGCTATGCCTGTTCCAAAACCAGCCTTCCCACAAAAGAAGTCCCTTGCCCATCATGCTATGATTAATTCTCTACGAATTCTAAAGACATTCTCCCTTCTTTCCAGCCTAAATAGTTAACTGTCTGCTTGCAAAATTAAAGGAAAATGACAATTTTATGATGTCTCTGCTGACATTCAGTCACATTCAGCCCTGTTTCGGGTCAAGATATGTTTCACTTCCTGCTACTTGTTTCCAACTGTGCAACATATGGTTGCATTTTCACGTTTGTGACACATCACAACATGGCAGCCTTGGGAATTCATATTAAACCTTCAAAATAAAAAAGAAAGTTGGTACTCATTTTACTTCCTACCACTTCAAAATGAAATATGATTCTTAATCACAAACAAATGTAAAAGCTAGAAACTTTCAGCCACTTGACTCATCCTCACGATATCTTACCTCAGAAACCCCACTTGGGGCTCCTCAGTCATCGGAAGGAGGGAGAGGCGACATAGTCTGACTGCAATCCTACAAGGAAGCTTGTTTCAGCGGTGTTCTGGAAGTTTACTTGGCCATAAGTCTTCTGTCACAGGGGATAATTAAGAAGCTGTCATTTGCTTTTTCCCCACATTCCAGTGACACTCATCAACTAGACAATCTTTTGCTGAGATTGGATCCTGTACTCTGTTATATGAACAAAAAGTTTCATTCCACAGAGACACACGCACTTCCTATTTCCACCTCTACGTATCTCGCACTGAAACAGGCTTTCCAGAAGCTAAAATGATGCTGTGCGTGGAAGATTGCAAGAAAAGCAGCAAAATCACGACAGTTAACCACCTAGACTGAACCACCAATAGTCCATTAGAAAAAGCCCAGCTGTAGTGGAACATCTCATATTTTGTAACAAAAGACTCTGAAGTGCGATATCAAAAATTCAGTGGAAAAGTGTAAGAACAAACAGGAAAAAATGAACTAGTTTTCCATCAGGAAGTGCGGTCTTGTTAAAATAATTTCCTGGGTTTGGGCCAGTTTTGCCTAACTTTTATGCAAATTAAGTTAAAGTCATTTTCTTGCTTTGTTCTGATAATATCAAACATGTTTGTTCTTACATTAATTCCATAAAATGCTTCAACTTTGCTTTTACTACAGCACTATCTGATGTAAACATTCCATTCAAGATACTGAGGGAGCAGAAAGAATTGAAGTATTTCAACGGTTTGGAACCAAAAGTCTTTAAAGTTTTCCTTCTTTTGTAAATATCAGTTCTGAGGACAAAAATATTTCCAAAGGCATTATTAAAAGAACAACCAAGTATTGGGTCTGCACACTCCGGGAAAGCCGAGCCTCTGCCACCAGAAGCAAAGCATCAGCAGAATCCTGTTCTTTATGTTTACCTGTCCTTGAGGTGACCGTTCAGCACACCGCAGCGTGCCAGAGCCCGGAGCTGCCTCCCCCTTCGCCCTTACAGTTAAACACAGTTTGAAGTGTCTGAGTGGAGAAAGGCACTTCCTCGCATCACCTCTACACTCCCACATACATGAAGGTGGAAGAGAGAGGGAGAGAAATCTCTAGAAACATGATTTCTCAGCATTGCGTGGCCACTACAAACTGTTTGTGCATATTATTTACAGTGGCCAAACCGGTCCCTCAGGGTATGACCCCACACCTATTCAGATAAGAGAGGTGGGCATCAAAAGGGTTGGAGCGGGGAGACAGAGTCACAGAATCATTCAGGTTGGAAGAGACCTTTAAGCTCATCAAGTCCCCTTGTTCCCCCAGCACTGCCAGGTCCCCACTGCCCCCTGTCCCTCAGCACCACCTCGACACAAGGGCTGGGAAACCCCTCCAGGGATGGGGACTCCACCACTGCCCTGGGCAGCCTGGGCCAGGGCTTTACCACCCTCCCTGTAAAGAAATTGTTCCTCACAGTCAGCCTAGACCTCCCCTGGCACAACTTGAGGCTGTTTCCACTTGTCCTAACAGTAAGCAGAGCTGGGGGCCCTGTCCACGAAGGGAGATGTCATGATCCTTTGGGCCAGCCCAGAACCCCACCAGGGTTGGGAGCACACGGAACCAGCCATCTGCAAGAATACATGTCTCTTGCCTCAAGTGTTAGGGACACGTTCAAGAGCTGGTTTGTCCTGTTCTGCCCTGAGATTTGGTGATCTGTGACAACTGCCCACAGGTCCCTCACCTTCAGTTGTTACTGGTCAGAGCTGCAGTGCACAAGAATGTGGCTGTAACTCTGAATTGCCCGTGGGGTCGAATCAGTAACTGCTTTTCCTCCAATTTGATCCCGGCAATAGACCGTAATCACGATCCATAAACCCCAGTCGGAAAAAAGGTATCACTCAAGTTCACCAACACCAAACCCATATTTCATCAGTTCCTGGACATCTCCAAAGCACCTCAATTGCTACCTACACTCTTGGCATCAGGAAAAAAGCCACGACTGCAGCTGTCCCTTACCTGGCCCTCAGGGCTATCAGCCATCAGATGCTGCGGTTTGACGATTTCTCCAGTGCATCCTCTCTACTAGATACTTCAAAGGCTTTTTCAACTACTTTGTCACCCATCAATCTGTCATCAAATCCGGAGCTTCTGCTCCTGCAGTATGAGTCGTCGTTTTGTCTAAGATTCTCCACTGTTTACAAAACCAGGGATTATCCCTCCTAAACACCAACAAACCAGTTTCACCAACAGCACAAGTCCACTGCCTTTCCTTCCTGCCTTCATTCCCTTTGGGGACAGATGTTCCCATGGCTATTCATCCCCTCTGGAATATTTCCTTGCTTTGCTTTCAACAAAAGCTTATCCCCTCTAACAACTGCAAAAAAATCTCACGCAGCTTTTGATGATTATAGCTTTGTCATTTTGTTGCTGTGCTGAATCTTTCTGGGGGGGCGGGGGGGAAGGACAACCCACCAGCCTCATTTTGCTTACTTATTTCAAAGAGCAAAACACTGTGAGGGCTGCAAGACATGCAGGAGATTGCTTTATGTTCTTGAAAGAATAAAAAGGAAGCTGTGAATGAATTTAAAATCAACATCTAACTATTTCTGTCCTTTTTAATAGCCTCTTTTATAAACATGATTTTCTTAAACAGGATTGGGAAGTGTCTCTTAAGATATCCCATGGTTCCACTGTGACTGGTTTTCAAGGCTCCTGAGTGGATTTTGCATGGATCTTAACCCCAAGGCAAAATGGAAGACATTTTTAAAAATCTGGTTAGACACCCATACCATCAAACACGTGCATTTGCAATTATTCTAATTAGCCCTTCAAATAAAGGTTACTGCAGTGCTTATTAATGCTAACGCTGCGTTATATATCCCAGTGAGTGTACGCTCACTTTTCGAACATGTAATTGATCCCAATTCAGCTTCCCCCTTCCTTTTTCAGCTTCAAAAAGGGCTACTAAACCCCGAAACATTATTACTGTAATGTTATGATTGAGAAATTACACTTACTAGAGTAAAGGGACTCAAAGGATGGTTTCCAGAGCAACCGCAGTTCAGCCAGCTTGCACTTTCCACGTCTTCTGGAGGGGAATTCTGCCTCCCGCTCACAGATGGACTGAATCCTTACAGCTACCTCCGGCTGCAGAGGACTCTGCAGCTGTTTCATCCTTTTGCAGGCTGCAGCAGCCATGTGG
>NW_010416928.1:17819-28895 GCF_000710305.1 Buceros rhinoceros silvestris | reverse complement strand
TGGCGGGCGACAGCAGCCATGTGGCAGCTGCCTCCCTCTCACCAGGGATCCAGCCACCAGCTGCAAGCTGGGTGCGGAGAGCCCAGCTCAAAAGCCCCTCTCAACAGTCCTCCTCCCACCCCAGGACCTCTCTCAGGAGCTCTCTGCAGCACAGCCCTCCCTTGGCCCTACCCACCTACACGGCTCTACTAAGTTTTTTCTCTGACCCTCCCTTGGATAGTAAAGTTTGTCCCCAAAGACTTTAAATTATCATTCTCCTCCATGAGGGTCCAAGCTGGCCCCAGACCTGCTGGTCCCCTTCCAGAGAGCACTCAGGAGCTAAGGGCTGAGCAGCTGCAGGGCCTCCAGGCTGTGATAGACATCATAAAAATGGAGGGCTGGACTCACACACGTGGGAAATGCTGGTCAGAATTCATATCAGTACAGAATTCTCCAACCTAACATCTGTAGGAGTAATAAAGGCCCCTGTTGGAGCTAGATGGACCTTTGAAGGACCTGTTGGAGTAGATCACCTGTGAAGGTCCCTCCAAAGCATGTTATGATTCTATTTACACCAGCCAATTCTCATCAAACACATCCCCTCCCCTTTAGATTCAGCTATGTGGCTCCTACAGAAGTAAATGGCGAGTTTGTATGTCCGTAGGCTGAATTTTGTCATGTTTATGTAAACATTGACTACTTGATTTGGTCTTGATGCTGCAAGCTTGAAATCAGTTAAATGATGTTATTTTTAACTGCAAATCTTTTGTACCTTTGAAATTGTCTAAAACTATTACATTGCCAAGTATACAAACAATTAATTTATTAATAAAGGAACAAGAACGTTCTCCCAGTAGGGACTAACACCACTACAAAATAACCTTTATAACAAATTAACCGCAGAGACCACACCATCCCTGTTAAACCTAGCGACACAAGCCCCAGCTCTCCAAGAACAGTGGCCAGGGCACTGTCACCTCGTGTTTCTCTAATACTCTAAGCCAGCTTTGGAGTGGTGGATTTTAAGGTGAATTAGGGAAGGCTCAAGACAATGAAAACAAAGGGACTCTTTCGTGACTCGGTGGCAATGCTCTTGGTGGGGGTATTTGGGAAAGACATCTGACATTTTCCACAATCCAGTGCAATGGCCTTAAACAAAGCACTTAAAAATTAGAAAAGCAATTAGAATTCTGCCTAAATGTCACCACAGTGCTGCAGGTGACGCAATAGACAGAGGTAATAGTAAAAAAAACCTTAAGATTGGAGAGAACTTGATTTCTCATTTCAGCAAGACAAGAAACATACAAGACTAACAAAAGAAAATTTCAGTTTCAGAGTAAAATCTTCAGAAACAGTTCTAGAATAGAGCAGCTGACTATATGAAACAATCAGAAAAATGTTAGACCAGCTACTCTCTATTATTTATAGTTCTAAAACATTCATATAATCTGTTATATTAATCTGACTTCATGAGCCTGACAAGATTAATGCTGGTGTCATAAATCAGCAAATATTCTGAGTGGTGCTTCTTGAATCTCATGAAATTAGGAACAGTGATGAAGAATCAGCTCACAGTAGACAGCGGAACACCATCTCTATGCTACATTCAAGAGGCATCCAAGCACCCTTCCCTGTTTTTACAGCGGAATAACAGGGACCCCATTCAATGCCACCTTCCTCACTGCTCCAAACGGTTGCTGATGTTCAGTAATTTGCCTTTTTCCCCCTTGCATCTCATCAATAAGATGGCAGGTTCCTGGAGCCAAGAGCGAGCTCTTTGTTCTGTCTGTAAACTTCCATGCTCAAGGCTGCCCTTAAGCATTAAATAACAATGCTCAGAGAAAAGAAAATGAAAAGTGAATGTTTTGTTCCTGTCTTTGGGATCTAAATTTGCTTGAGTTTGATCTTGGAAGCATCTGAGCCCTCTTGTTATCTACAGAATTCAAGACATTTTCTACAAAGAACTGGCTTACAGACTTGTCGGATTTCTCCACTGAGTCAAAGGAGAACGTTCTCTCTTCTAATACAAAGCCCCAACATCCCAGTCCTTCTGTGCTAAGAAATGGGAGGATGAAAAATTTATAGACATACACAGATAAGGAAAGTATAATACTTCCTTTGTTTGGTATTAGCCAACAGATTTATTCCTAATACTGAGAAGTTAATTCCACGGGCCATTTGTGTAAATACTTGCAGACTGAAACCACTTTAGTCCTTCAATTATTGATCAAAATCCTCAGGGAGTATTTGTCAACACACCTTTGTGACTTCACGGGGAATATGCTAAGTTAAACCTAGCTTTTGATATGTGCAACAAGGTGATGGATAAAAAGTCCAAAATCTCAAACTTTATCCGTGGTGGTCAGGAATATACTCCTGGAAGACCTAAGATTACACCTTGATGTTGTGCCAAAAACAGATCACATGGCTCGAGAGAAAGCATATTTCTACTTTTCTTAGAATTCCATGGATTTTTTTCTGTGTGCCATCAAATTACTCGAATTATTCAAGCAATTTAGATTCCACAGAAGTGGCAGCAGTAAGTGTTAAATTCAACAAACCAGCTTTATGCACACTAGCCAATGTCCTGGAGCTTCAAAAATGGAGCCGTTTGGGGGAGGTGTATGAATACACAGTCCCTGTTTTGAATTTCCTAAAGTGGATTTGGGAATTTAAGCACCTTACAGTGTGGTGTCCGTACAAATTGTTACACTCTCATCCTGAAAACAGTAATTCGGCTTACAAAGTTGAATTTGCTGCAGGGAAAGGTCTGCTGATTCACCGCTGTCTGCCCCACAGTGTTCATTTAGATTAGTGCTGCTACACTGATTTAGTTCCACCTCAGAAGATAATGAGCCTAAATTTTATTCCTGTTAGTTGCGCAGGCATCTGCTGCAGGATAAATATCTGGAAAGCAAACGTGAGGGGACAGAAGAAGCTGTTCACTTGGTAAAAATAATTTTAAGGTAATGATTATTTTTTCTTTTCCTACAAAGGAAAGAAAAAGACTTCTGGCAAGAAACATCACATTACAAATCAGGGATAAGTTTTCCACTCCCTCCAAATGAGAGGCAGCCAATGGCAAGAGATAAAATGGCAGCAGATGTAACTTTTCTTTCTCTTCAAACATATTTTCTTCCTTACTCTTGACACCACGTCTTTTCATCCTTCAGAACAGGTAGAAGCGGCACGTGGTGGCCTGCGCAGTTACCACAGCACTGAGGTGCTGCTCACAGCAGCAACGTCCCGTTCTTTTAACACAACCAAACAGAGAGAGTGAACTCTGCTTCAACTTGTTCTCACTGGATGGGAGCAGAATTGCTACTGATTGGCAAGTTGGCATTAGAACCTTGACCACATAAGCGGCTTAAATCATTTCACTTACAGATCTCTAAAGAAACTTCTTTCACATCCACCAAGTACCTCATTAGCTAAAGATTTTCATCCCAGGCTGCATGCAAGACCTCATTCTGCTGAAAAAATTTGCTGTTGACTGTGCTGGTATGAAGATGAAGCCCTAAAACTGACCTGAGGAGTATGACTGTGTTTCCAAGTTACCAAGTGTGGAGTTTGAAGAGTACATGAGCAGCATGAGGTTTTTGTTAGCATTCTAACCAAAACACCTGAAGGGTGCAATTCTGACCAAATCTGTAGTGTAGACATCGACACATGAATGAGTGGCAGAGCTTCCCCCACCCCACAGCCAAAGGAAAGAAGTACTTACTTCTGAGATGTGACGCATCCCACCCCAACGCAGACATCAAAACCAGGCCAGGTGCTCCTATTCGAAAGGTCAAGAAGGCTGTTCTTCTCCACTGACTCAGAAAGGAGGCTGGGCAACTAGCTCACCCGTGGCTAGTCAAGTCTGATCTCAGCGAACCCACTGAAATGAGGCTGAGATAGAACATGGAAAAGAAGATGGACCACACTCCCCCTCCCCCAAAAGAGAACCCCAATCAAGATGCAGGAGAACATTGGGAGCTGGGGAACAGGGGACATTGGATCAGCCCTGTGCCAGCTGGGCTGTAGAGCCGCAAACCTCTGAGGAGTCCTGCCAGCTAATCAGCAGATGAGAACCCGTGATGAGACAATCCGCTTTTATATGCCAGAAGGTATGATCTAAGTACTGCAGATACTCAAACTATGGTTTCGGCACTGACCTAATTCTGTTCTCAGGAGGCTCTCCCCAGTGCAATCCTAGTTTACAGGTGGTGGCCTCTGAAACGCAGCTCACATTAACATCAGTCTTTCTGCACAAGCATTTCCTATCAAATATTTCACTGCAACACCAAGTGATGTGGGTGCAGTAAAGATGACAAGGAACAGTCACATGGTCTTTAAAGCTGAGCACTCCAAGATAAGAAAATTAATTTATCAGTTCCTTAAGGACTCCAAGGAACTCCTGCACTGAGGCTGTAACTGTCTGCCCCCAACCTGAGCTCATAAAGCTGGCAAGCCGAGGGTGCCCCTTGTCTCCTGTTTCCCAACAGTGTGCGTTTGGCAACTGTTGTGTCTAACTGTTAAAATGAAGTGATTATGCTGCTTTGTATTTCTCATTTTCATCAAGAGGGATTAGTTTATAATCCCCACTACCATCTCGTTGAACTAACAAAGCTGGTTTTCAACTGCAACCAAAAACCTAAAAAAATGTTGTTATTCTTTATGACTACAAGGCAGATTGATTTTCCCTTCCCAATTTGTTGAAAACAAAAATAATTCTAGGTTTAACACTACAACTTGCATAGAAGCTTTTGCCACTTGAGGTTATTTTTGCCATTCTATTTGTCCCCTCAGGTATAATCCTGGCAAACTTCAAAGAGAGTAAGCAGGATGGTGACATGTCAGTACAGCGTATAGAAACTACACCCAGCACGTATCATAGTCAGTGCAACAACAAACATGGTGTGAACCTGCTCGTACTTGACAAAAGTGTTGTGATGGGACAAGGGGTGACAGAATCAACTGCCAGAGGGAGAGTCAGAGCAGAGAGAAGGGAGAGATTGTTGCTGCTGAGGGTGGGCAGAGCCTGGCGCAGGCTGCCCCAAGAGGTGGGAGCAGCCCCATGGCTGGGCCCATGGCAGGTCAGGTTGGCCCTGGGGGCTCTGAGCCCCCTGCTCTGGGTGCAGATGTCCCTGCTCCCTGCACGGGGTTGGGCTGGGTGAGCTTGGAATGTGCCTTCCCACACAAACCAGTCTGTGGTTCCACAACTGTTGTCTTCTGGAAGCATCTCTAATTGTCCATGGATCAAGGCATACATTGCCTCCATGACATGGGTCTTCCCATGTGGTTTGTTCTCATGGGACTAGATGGAGTAATGGACACGAGTCTGAAATAAGCAAAAAGCCACACTGGGCATTTGCTCTGAATTCTGATTTTCCTGTTCAAACAATAATTCTATAAGTGTCTCTGCCACCTTTAATTTTGTTTTCCATCCTGTAACACATTATGTTATACAAAATACTAAAATGCCACTGCTGAAGTGGAGTATTTCCAGTAACTGCCCTTACAATAGCGCATCGAAGTGTCACTTGCCTCTATACACGACTGAGAAACCCGGGAAAGCTGTTTAAAAACACAGCAGCCCTTGCACCAGGTACAGCCTTTCCCACGTCCTGTGTAAGTGTCAGTTTATTTTTGCCTGTGAGAGTCTCTGTAAAATGGTTATACAACAATAAATCATGTGCTGATTTTACTGGTCAATAAAACCCCCACCAAAATGGTTGTGAGGGATGTTTATCCCTTGCAGCAGAGCAGTGACCACCACTCTGGTGTTCAGTGCAACAAGAGCAGGATGAGGCATACGTGGCATCAGCATTTCTTTTATCACGCCTATTGGTCAGGTAACAGCAGATCCTGCTCATTACAGGCAGCCAGAGAACAGAGCGAGTTGTCCTCATTACGCTATGCTTGGAGGAACAACCGGCTGCATTTCCCAGTCCGGAGTGAGACACTGGAAAATGTGGGTAGTTGCTAGGCTGCTGCTGCCCTGAGACACAGGCTCAGGAAATTGTGCTGATCAATTGCCTGAGAAAACTTCTTATCTCAAACCTCTCCCACGCAGAGTCCCATTTTGGCACCTGGGGCTTTGAGAAAGGAAAAAAGTGCATCACAGCAAATGCTAGAGGAAAAATAGCCAATTAAATGCTAATATTCTGTTCTGGGTCATGGATTTGTTTTATGCAGTCTAGCAAGAAATGGTTTGTAAAATCTCAAGTGCTGAAAACATACTTTCATGGTTTTAGGTGAAACCAAGCCTGTTAAATTTAATTCGCATTTTGGGGAAGAGGAAATGAGGTATTACTGGTCTTCGATGGATTTTTCTCCACAGGAAGAAGGCTGCAGTGGACTCTAGAGCATGAGCCATAACAAATGCAGCTGAATTATTTATGTCACTAAATGCTGTCAGCCACTTGTGATGTCAGTACCAATGACCATAAACCATCTAACTGGAGACTCAACCGGATTAGCGGTTATTTTAACACAAAACCCCATCACCTGGAGTCAGCAGGACCCATGGATCTCCTCACCTGCTACATCAAGACACTTTGCCATCAAGCAATGGCAGCAGGCAGACTTAATGGATCATCCACGGTCATGAAACCACTTCACAAGGATGGAATCGTCCAACTCAGAAATACAGCCGCAACTCAGAGGACAGGAGTGATTGATACATCCTTCCACGGCAGCAGATTCTTATCTAGGATTTCACCAGGAAAGGACTTAAATGAAGTTTATCACAAAGCCACTCTTCTTCAGTGATCTCCAACTCTCCCAGACTTGCAGGGACCAGGAGGCCCTAAGCGGTTCTAGATAACTGAAGGTTTAATAATCCCAGCTATCCTCCAACACAAGCCCCACAGATCCAAGCCGCTTTTGTGCATTTTTGTGTTTGCCACTCTTCAGACAGCTCCACTTCTGGTTTCAGCCGTGTTTTGAGACAGTGACAGTGCTGCAAATAGTCATGTAAGTTTCCTAAAGAATGAAAAAGCCTCTTTTTTTTGTACAGTACAGGTAAACCAGAGAGGGATAAGAAATTATTCCCTGCAATGTGAATTATGGGGTGTTACGCAGTGTGATTTGAAAAGCCATCCCTGTAATTAAGTCAAGCAATTCTATATACAAACTGACCTTTTAAAGACAACAGCTCTTTGTCTGTATCTCAGAGAAAAGACTGGAGTAATTGGCATTTATCAATATCCCGTTTCGGCAGTATCAGCACAGTGGGGACATAACTGCACTGTTAAATAGGTAAAACAGGCAAGTACCCTCGTCAAGCAAAGGAATAGATCCATAGGAGAGAAGTTTTGATTATGAGTTGCAGAGACTTAACACATGGTACGAACTCTTTTCAGGTCAGTCTGTTCCGAGGCAGCTGGAAATCACACGTCCTGAGAAAATCTCATAGTTTTCCCCAGCTGCAGCCAGAGCTGATACAAGGCAGTTAGAGAACACACAAAATAATCCTCCCTTTCTCAGCTGTAGTTACACACATACATCAAACCACAATACTGCCAAAACCAGTTCTCTCCAGAAGAGCCAAGGCTCAAAAACAAGGATGTTGAAAGCAGGGAGATGAGAGGGCACCGCTGGCCATGCCCAATGCCCACACGCACACACCTACAAGTCCATCTCCTGCCTCTCTCACAGAAAATAGTCTTGACATTACATGAGAAGGATCTGTAGCTGGATGCATTATAACATTTTTCCCATTGGAGGTATTGTAAAGATTCTAAAAACGTAAAGACGAGACATGAAGACCACTCACAGCAATAAAGACAGTTAGAGAGTGGCCACAGTACAAGCACACACCCCGTATGGTCCATCAGTTCGATATTTGTACGGCTAATCTGCAGTGAAGACAGTACACAGACCAGCGTTGCCATAGTTACAGTGGCCTTGTGGGGCACCTATTGTATCACTCTTGCCTGGCACTTACTTACTTGAAAGAGAAGCAATTTCATCTATTATTTATATGATTCCTGTTTGTTTCCTGCTTCATCTCCACTTCCCCACAGCTCTTTCAACGTGGCTTGTATGATTTCAGATGAGACAACCATCAAAATGGCATGAGATAATTTGCTACTGAAAAATATAAAACCTCCCATGTTCTTGTCTGAATTTCAATTCCAGACTGTGCCTTTTTTTGGCTAAACAAAAATAGAAATTTTTGTCAAGAATACTCTATTATTTCCAAGAATAGGAAGAAATACAAGAGAACTCAGGGGCTGCAAAGCAAATAAAGTAATCGTTGTATTTATTATTTTAGTCTTCAGTAATTCAACCCTCTCTTGATGCAAAGCTCATTACAGACCTCAGGACTCTGACAAACCAAAGTTAATGACAAGTTCAGATGTCAGCCAGGAACACATCACTACACAAAAAAATTCCTAAACTCTAGGGGATACTCTGCAGGCAGATGAACCACAACATACAGGCACTAACTCATACAAAGGGAAATCTCCCACCCAAGAGTGCCCAAACCAAGGGGTCGCTCACCCAAAGCAAGTGCAAAAGATTCACTCAGGGATATGCTGAAGGAGTAACTCACTCACCAAAGATGGAGCAAGGGCTCACTCAATCCCAGGAAGTCTGTTCAGATAGAAGAGAACAGAACCTGCTCCTCCAAAGAGCCCCAGCTCTCTGGCAGGGCCCCTTTATAGCCCAGTCAGGTGGGCACTGCGGTCGCTCTCATCAGCTGGGGGTAAGCACAAGACAAAGAGAGGCAGGTGTAGACCCGGTGATGCCAAGTAATAGCCCCTCTCAGGTGTTTATCGGGTTTAGCCTTTATCAGGTGTTTCTGCAAGCCCCGGTCTTTGTCAGGTCCTTGTGTGGGTGGCTGCTGCACAGCTGAGCTGCTGAACTGCCATCCAAGTCAGCTTAGCCCAGCTGGGCCTTAATCCCCCTCTAAACACTGACCTATCTCCTATGAAATACGTTCAAGAGCCTGCTCCAGACTAAACCCACAGCTTCATGGTGACCCCGCAACACAGAACAAGACCACGTGAATTTGACAGCCACGCTCTTAGATCTAACACCACACTCCAGATTTAGGCTGAACAGGGAATTCCCTTTCACAGAGGCGTCCGTGGTTGCCTTTGCAATATATCAGCCTGTCTTGTCAGATTTACTGGGGACATAATAGTAGAGAGGAGCCATTATTGTAGAGCAGTATCGGCAGCATGGGAGCAGGAGGCTGCCACCCAGGACAGTTGTCGCCTTGCCTTGCCCAGCCCTCTTCAAGCATGCTCTTCATCTAGGCTGCAAACACATGTTGGTGTCACTTCCTCATCCTGACACTGAGCTGGAAAGAGCTATGAGGGCTGCTGAGCTCAGCAACACCGTCTCATTTCATGTGTGAGTAATAAGTCCCTGTTCCCTAGAGGGAGATGGATGCTAATAGCTTGGAACAGAGAGGTGCTGAGCATTTAAAGCCTCTGCTGAAGTCATCTCCTAGCACAAAAGGCACCCTAGCAATTACGGATGCTCCGGCTCCTCCTGGGATGAGGACATAAATAAGGCTCTATATTTTTCTGCAGTTAATAAAGGAACTCCAGTGACTTCTGCAAAGAGGAAAAGTAATAATATGCTGTCATTTAGCTGACTGCTTTGTACTCTTCGACGTGCTTATCTGGTCTGTTTAGCTGTTTCCAGTGAAGCAATGTCAAAGGGGGATACAGAGTCCACCTACTACCGCGAGCACACACTGAGTTTCCACATTTGTCAAGTCCTCTCAAAGCCCAGCAGAACGTCATCCTGCATCTCGTGTTGCTTCACGGCAATCTTTGAATATGCTGATTCATAGAGGCATTTCTCTGAGACAATAACGACTGAGTCCTGATTCCAAGTGTGGCAGCTAAAAGGAATTTTCTGCACAGTTTCTTCTTGCCCCCAATTAGCAAAAATAAAACTGCTTGAGCTCCAATTAATCTCCCATTCAACCAAAAAATAGTTTGAGAAGCGTTCAACTTCTTCTGTGAGGTGTTTCACCTTTTAGTTCAAGACAATCCAGCACTTGGCGTTTATGTATCATCTCATACACACAAGTTAAAAAGAAAATAAAATCAGCATTGGACATGGCACGATCAGCAGCACTGATCCTGTTTTCTTCCTGCGGTGGGGAGGTATGAGAATGGAAAATCAGATTCCTGCCTCACAGCTGTCTAGGGGAAAAAAATAAAAGAAAAAAAGGGAAAACAATCTGGAACATGTTACATTGTTTTCAGGTTGACTTAAAAGCATCGAGGGTTTCCCACACATCTACCACATTATTGGAAGTTTCCATAAATAAAAACTGCAACATCCTAACCTCTGGATCTGAGGTGTGGGGTTTTATTTGGTGTTTTGGTTTTTTTTCCAGCTGACTTGTCTTGTATTCAGAGCTTCTGGTTTTACCCAGTGGACAGACGATACCAGGTGGTTTTACCAGACAGGACCCCAGAGGAACAGGGTCAAGCAGGAAAAGGCTAAGGGAGCACTATTTGCAGTCTAATACTCTCCTGGCTCTCTCCGATCGCTGCGATCAGTACGAGGTCTATGCTGGGCACATTCACTGAGTTCGATTAAGCATTTGCCTGTGCCCCATGAGCCTTCAGCAGTGGGAAGCCCTTAGGAGGTGTCACAGGTTAGAGCTGGGCCAGCTGCTAGATGAGTGACAAATGTTCTCCCTTAACCCCTCTCCATCCTCAAAGGAGAAGAGGAAGGGAATGAGGGAGAGAGACTGATGGACTGGGAAAGAAAACTGAAACTGCTTTAATGAGAATAATAACAATAAAATGAAATATATACAAATATACACAAAACCAATACCGAACCCAACCTCCCTGGTGGCACCACGTCACCGTCACCACTGATGCTGTGGGCAGGCACTGGGGAAGGACCAATCCGGGCTCAGCAATAGATGGAAACTGGATCCTGGAGCTGGATTCAGGGATGCACGGATTGGGATCAAAGGCAGAATGGACAGAGTCCTCCTCGGACACACTGACAGAGAGAGCTTGACCCTTGTGACCCCTCAGCTCTATACCGGATATGACACCTGGCTGGTCAGTGCAGGGTCACCTGTCCTGTCCGCTCCTTCCACCAGCTGTTGCCTTTCCT
>NW_010416928.1:10422-17763 GCF_000710305.1 Buceros rhinoceros silvestris | reverse complement strand
TACCCGCTCCCCCCCGCAGCTCCAGCCTCTCCCTTACTGACCCCACCGTGGGACACAGGGCTCAGCAGTGACCTTGCTCTGCACAGCAGCAGGTGCCAGCCAGAGCCGTTCTGCACCCCAGCCCCTGGCCGTGACTGTGACCAGCCGGTGCTGCCACTGCCAGGAGCAGCCACTGTCTGCACAGACCTGCTGGGACCTTCAGAAGGTGCCATCCCTGAGCAGAGACTGAGCTGGACAGTGAAACCACCGACCAGAAGGAGTTCTGTCCTGACCCAGACCAGGAGAGGGGGGCCTTCCATTTGGTCCCAGGTGCCCATAAGCTCTACTTTGCCCGAAGACCAGTGCAATCACGTGAGTGGACTGCCGAGAATTCTGCAGGACTCTGGAACGTGTCCATGGAAGAAGACCTTCGCCCCAGTCTCAACCAATGTCACATGGACCCACACAGCTAACGGTACTGCTGGACTTGGTAAGGCTTGGGGACTTCTCAGAGTGCCGTGCCACCAGAAGTCACGAGCTCTCGTCATTGGAAATCTTGGCATTACAAAGATGCATCAGCACAAGCCAAGAGCAAACCGTTACGTTCTCCTTGATTTTCAGCGGCGTTCAGTGTCCACAGCTCCTACCGACTTCAGTCAGACCTGTGGGTAGTCAGCACTTCTGCAAGTCAAGTCATTTCACGTGACTCTTTCTTGCTTTTGTCATTTTAAAAACATCCCTAATACTAGTGGCACTTCTGTAAGAACATGATAGCACAACAGAAGCAGATTTTCCTCTTGGCCATGTGACCTACTTTGGAGCTACTTTCAAACCAATTATTCTACTGCCTCCTCTATCATTTTACTGAGTTAAGCTTTTTTTTTTTTTTAATTAAAACCTAATATTTTATTATCACATAGGAAAAAAGATCCCACCCCAAAACCACCAAGAAATCATGACTCTATGAGGGAGATATCATGGATGTACCAAACCTTTTTAATGCTTCAAGACACCAGCTAGGCTCCTCCATTATTATGGAATCTGAAAAACTAACCTTATTCTAAAACACTCGGTCATGAGCAGCTTCCACAGAGATCAGGGGAGTTTCTAAGCACTGAGGGGTGTTGGAACTGAAATTATATATTGACATGCTGATTCAGGCTCTTGATGTAGCTTCTCAATTCCAAAAATTCTGTTATGATTTGCAAGATCTTGCAGGAGCAGCTGAGATATCGCTCACTTGCAATAAAACGTGAGGAGAAATTAACTTTTGGGGGGAAGGAGGTTACCTCATCAGCTCCTACTTTACCATCAGAAAACAATAGGATTGTAAAATGCCTTTTAAAGTGATGGTTAAATGTACAACTTGGTGGATTCAAAAGTTAAACATTGTAACTCACAGCTTCCTAGTTTTTTCTTGTGTTGGATTTTTCTTAATAAATCGAAGAACTAAAATACAAATAAAAATTAAAGTACTGTATGAGACAGGGTGGAGAGGGCAGCAGATACTTCAGAAGGCCAGAAGACAGCCGTGTGACCACCCTGACTGGCACCCGGTGCAGTCTCGTTTCTCAAAGCACGTCCTCTGTGCATCCCCAGCAGCATCTGCTCGGCACGTAGTTCTTAACGTAGAGGAGGAGCCAGAAAGCAAAGGACTTTAAACCTTCCTGGCAAGAGCCCACTTCTCCTCCAGTGGGCTCTTACTGGTTTCAGATTCCTCCTCCCATTTCCTTTTAGGTTTCCATGGACTTGTCAACCCTGTCCCCAAAATATTTTCTGAACTCCAGCTTGAGAACTGCAGTTTGAGACACGTCAGACAACTTCCTAAACTCATTCCTGTTTAAATCAGGGCTTCACTTTGAACAAAATCAAAACAAACAGCAGAACCACCCAGCTGCAGTGGGGGGGAATAGCCAAGGGGTCAAGAATTCACCACAGCGCTCTGCAAAACCCTTTCCATGGTTGACTGCCAGCAGAGCCAAGAACCTGCAGCTCATTTCTAGTGCTCTGGCCACTGGATCGAGTTACATTGTCTTCAGGCCTCAGACACATGTCGAAGTTTCACCCCTTCACGTCAATATTCATCAGCTGTGGTCGAGTGTCCCATTAACCTTCTCTTTGGCAACTTCCCGAGCATTTTACTCTGCAGCACATTTCCAGGCTTCTAATTACATTTTCCTCTGCACCCACCCTGACCTGTTAACGTGCTTCCTGACCTGGAGACACCAGACCTGAACTGGTCACCAGCATATCACATTCCAGGTGGGCCCTGGCCTCTGGCCCCGTACCAGAGGTGTAAAGTCACCCCCGTGTTTGGTACTGCTGACTCACGACAGGAGTGCATTAATTCTGTTGGACAGTGACCTTGTGGGCTCAGTAAGAACAACTTCTAATCAGATGAATGTCTGCCAAAACCTGCGCTCTTTGTTGAGGGCTGCAGCATACAGAGCTCACACACTTGTTACTAAAGAGCTTTTCGTTTGACACAGGGCATGGATGCTGATCAACTTCATAAGAGATGTTGTCTCCTATTTGGCAATATCCAGTTGCACCCAGTGCCACTGTTTTGCCTAAAGACTGACATATTTCTTTGCAGCTAATGTGACCGTTAAAATGCTGGGTTATTCCACCGTTATTTCAGTCTCTTGTCTTGCATTATACAGTCCTGTTGTTCCAGAACTTATGGGGAAATACCGTTGTAGCAGCAGATTAACGTTAATACCTTCTTCACACATTATCTGACATTAATTCTCTACCTCAGGTCTCTCACAGGAGAAAGCACCTGACAAGAAGAGGAGAAAATACTATGAATCAATGAACAGAAGGAAAGGGAGGAAAAAAGAATATTTTATTTAGAAACCTCTGTTTATTTTGTCAGAACTGGGGAAATGTCGGCCCCTGAGACTGCCTGGGAGTGACACCCGCCTGAAAACAAATAGTTTGGTTGGTAGAAAACGCCAGAGAGGGAAGTATACTTAAAATTCATTCTTTCTCCTAGACACATTCCTCTGTTGCCCATACAAACACCTCAGCTTCCCATACATGAGTAGGCGTGTAACCAGAAATCAGCTCACTGGGACACCTCACTCGTGTGTTTGGGGCAAAGGGATGTCTCACGGGCCTTTCAGATATCACCAGAGGAGAGCTGCCCATTTTCCATATGCTGGTCAAAGCGCTCAGCCAGCATGAGGATCAGTCCCTTGACTGCATGGATTCACACCCACATTTTTTCTTTCCCAGGCAGACATTCCACTGCACAACCCCTGCTTTTAGTCAGTCAGGTTTTAATGTAAACTGCACAAACAGCCCCAGAAAAAAAGGGCTTTGCTCAGGTCACAGCATCCTTGGCTGGAGACCCCAGTCTCTGGGCCGCAAAGGCAATGTTTCTCGTTTCATCTGTGCCCATGCCTTGGGGCTGCAGGGCAGTGTGGGCTTCATGAGTGAACCGGGAATATAAGGCTGATGTTAAGGATGTCTGAAAAAATGGGAGTCGTTCCTTTAGAATCTCTTCCTGGGTGAGGGATGCTCCCTTGAGCCATGAGGTCAGGAAATGCCACCAAGGCTGCTGTGGAAAAGGCATGGGCACCAGTCTGAATCCAGTGCCAAACACAATTCACGCTTGTCCGCTAACCCAGGCCTCTCGGGGTCATAGGACATCCAATACGGGAACTCTGCACAGTCAGGAAGGGGAAGGAACAAGCACTTAGGCAAGGATCCCTTAGCCAGCTTGGTGATCTTGGTTTCCCTTGTGGGGGGAGAAACAGCCTCCCTTCACCTGTGTTAGAGATGGAACGAGCTGCTCTTCTGAAATGCCCGTCAAGCTGTGTTGACTTGAGTGACTAAAGTTCAATGACATGAGTGTCCTTAGACTACCACTGCAGCTGCAAGACAGGTGAACTT
Source organism: Buceros rhinoceros silvestris (assembly GCF_000710305.1). Lineage (NCBI taxonomy): Eukaryota > Metazoa > Chordata > Aves > Bucerotiformes > Bucerotidae > Buceros > Buceros rhinoceros. The sequence continues at coordinate 13,884 of NW_010416928.1, read as the reverse complement.
TGGGCACAGAAGGAACTTTCTGAGAGAAAGCTCAGCTTTTCCAGGATCTAATCGGGTTAGGTACAAGTCTTTTTATTGTCTCATATTAATTTAGATGTCTGTGTTTCCCCCTTATGTTGCCCTGTTGACGTGTAAGCAATTTCTATTCAGTTTGTCCAGATTCTCTAGGCAATGTAACAAAGACAAGACAATTTCTTTGTCCCTTCAAGCACAAAATTAAGCTAAAACATCATGACAAACCAATGTTCTTTTCTAGCAGAACATCATCCTTAAGCACCTGCATTATTCTATCTCTGCATTGTACTGTACAATAATATCCTGTTTTCTGAGCTGAATTCTGCGGGACTCGGTGTACACCGTTCAAGTGAGCTTAAGGATGTACTTTGACAATTACTGATGTTACCCTCCCTGTGACCCAGCTGTTACATGACAGAGGATTAGTGTCCTCATAATTCCCATTTAAGAAGTTAAAATGGATTGGATGGAACAGGTGCTGCATTATTTGTGCTGATCTTTGTTCTGCCGTAGCTCATTTTCTCTTGTCGAAGCAACGTTATCAAGGGCTGCCTAAAAAGAAATGCAATTCTAAAGGGAGGACACGACTGGTTTGTGGACGCGTCCAGAGTAGTCTTTAGTTTTCATACGGAAAAGCAGAGCAAGTTTCTTGCGCTATTTTTTGTTCCTTGAACAAAATCTGAGAAGTGAAAAACTCTTACCTCCCAGTTTAAATCACAAGAAAAGAAATATCAAGGATTAATCTGTAGTTCTTAGCAGGTGAGATGCTGACATTTGGCTTTCGTAGGACAAAGCTTATCTCACCAGTATAAATGCACAATTTTTGAAACAACTGATTTGTATGGACTCCATGACTTGGATTAATGTCTAATGGAGATTGCCAGTCTCCACAATAAAAATTAACACAGATCTTTCTCAAACATTTCCCCTTAGCCAAGCTGAATTCTTATCTGGGAATACTGCGCAAGCAGCAAATATCTTTGTCAGTTCCTCGAGAATATACCCGTAATCTGAACTAATTTCAGCTTTAAGACAGCTCTGGTGACTATAAAATTGATAGATCCACATAACACTTTATTGTACTATTACCTGAACGCTGAGCTTGTCTTCAAGATTAGACAAGTTCAGTCAGTGGGACTGTCGGTCCCCACCATTCTAGCAACGTGCTGTGCTAGAGAGGAAGCACGTGTGTTCTGTATAAATAAAGAGTCAATTTTACTTGTTTCTTCAAAGGGTGTTTTCTACCATCTCTGGATTTGGTAAATTGGGATTATAGTTTTTGCAGCTCAAAGGTTATCATACAGTTCTTTAGGCTGGATAAGACCTTTAAGATCATAAAGTCCAACCATAATTTTCTTCCTAAACTAGAATTCAGGTGGAACTCAAGATTTCTGGATGAGAGATGTTCTCCTTAGCTCTGTTTAGCATTTTTGATGGTGATTCTCTTCATTTGCCTGATAAAACCTGCAAGGAAGCAAACATCTGCCAGTCTTCAGAAGTCAGACCCCTCCATGATCATTAAACAGCATCATCTTCCCCCTCCACTGGCTTTTGCAACACTTCCAGCAATTCTGAGCGGCTGCTCTACGCACGCTTTTGTTCTGTCAAGGACTGACACATCTGGCTACTTAACCTGAGGTTAATAATGCCAGAGTGCTCCTCCTCCGAACTACGGGGATATTATTGCCCCCATGTCCATGGTTCTCAGTAGATTTTCTCTCACTTCAGATGAAATATTCCACTTGTGGGTTCTTTTTTTACTCTGAGGAGAAAGTCTGCTGACAGATGTGAGTTCCTGTTGCTTCAACACCAACTAGTTCTGTCAGCCAGCAGGTAGGCAACCCAAATGCACACGCTCTGACTAGTTCCTCCTGCTTTGTCGGTATGATTGGGCCTTAGGAGTTACATTTTGAGATCTGGAGGCCTTTTAGCTTGTGGTAAATAGTAACTTTCAAAGGTCTGACACAAAGGAGGAAAAATATTGGATTGTTTTGCTTTGTTTTGGTTTGGTTTATACATAAAATAAATCTATAAAGTACCAGTATGAAACTCCACTGGGGGTTAAATAAAAGTATATTTATCTAAACGATTCATTTGCTTCACCCTGGGCCAAAGAAAGGGCAATGCCTCAAACCTCCTCAGCACATGAAAGAAGAGATCGGAGTTTTCCTTATAACTAACTGGGAGTGAGTCATAAGAATTACTACACTGTAATTTTCCTGCTGTGACTAGAAAAAGCAAAAACTGCAGCATTCGTGAACCTGTCAAAGGGTTAAAAACCACAAAGATGGGTTAAAGAATAAATAGGCAGTTGCCAAGCAGCTAAAAAACTTGATGCAAAGCACATCAAAAATACTGGCATCATAACTACCGAAGATCTTACTTTTTTTACGCAGCTCTAATGTTGCATTTTCTTCTTTGTATCCACGTTTCTTTAGTTTGGCTGATTTTTTTCTTTATACTTGCTTTTTAAATAATCCACATCATATTTCCCAGTGTTTCTGCAATGTACTTGGAGCAAGGTAAGTTAGAAATGATGAGAATGTCTCTTTTCCAAAAGAATAAAAGATGGAAAGTAAGCTACGTCTAATTATCACGGAATTAATTAACAAATGGAAGCAATGGTGGCCCATCCTGGAAGAGCTGGTTAAAAAATGGATAGTTCAGGGCTAAAGACGGGATTGTCCTGCGCTTACAGAAGTGACAGCGACAAAGCTACTGGAAATTAATACCACAAAAAGTGGAAAGAAACGAAAACGAAGGAGTTGAGAAAGAAGCTCCTTCTGAAACAACGATTTGGGGAATTATATAATCTCACCATTTCACAATAGCACAACCTGGCGCTTCCCAAGTCAGAAACAGCAGGACAGTAATAGAATGAAACTCAGTTTGTTTAGAAACCAAATCTCACACAAAATCTGTAGAAAAAAACTACTTAATCCCTGAAGAGAATTATTGTCAGGTCATAATTTTTCAATTTTGGATATGTAGAAAATCCAGAAATCTTCAATATCAATTTCAACACCTTCTTGTTCTTCTTCATATACTCTTGGGATTATGCTTATTCATATGAGAACATCTGAAATTTTGTTCTCTTAATCATTCCCAAGAAATACCCAAGGGAAAAAGGATGTTAATAATCTAAATGTATCTTTATTTCCCTGAACAGACATGTTCTGTTATCTCCACAGTGAGCATCCATAAACCCAGAAAAACAGGAAAAGTTCCTCAGTAGCTTCATAACTCTTTTATTTAGGTGTCTAATAATAGACACCCACAATCATCAGTTTTAGGCTCTAGGCCAAACTCATCAAGCTGTTGAACTGCCTGTGTAACACTGGATTTCTCTTTCCTCTGACTTGTAGGGAGGCCACAGATAAGCTCCACCACCAAAAAAAAAAAACCAACAAACAACAACCCCCCCCCCCAAAAACCCAAAAACCCTCA
>NW_010416928.1:0-10404 GCF_000710305.1 Buceros rhinoceros silvestris | reverse complement strand
AAAGAAAAACCCCCCCCCAAAAAAAAAAAAACCAACAAACAACACCCCCCCCCCCCAAAAAACCAAAAACCCTCACGACTCCTAGGAATTAGAGAAAAAAATATTTCTAAATGCTTCTAACACCAGGCTATGTCCTAGCAGAAGTTATTGCCCCAGTTTGCCACAGGTCTAGCTTTAAGAAGCAATATTTTGCCAGGAAAGCATCAAAGAAACACAAAAGTGCTTGTATTTCCAGATTTAGTTTTCAGTCTTCATGTTTGGTGCCAGGTTTTCGTAGTTTTCACATGGGCAGTAAACCTCGCTGGTACTAGAGTGCAGCACCACTTCTCCTTTGCAGAACACCCGATCCGGCACACAGAAGAGAAATGGCACAGAAATGAGGTGGGAACTCCTTGAGATCTTCCAGGCTGGAAAGGATGGGTGGATCAGTGAGCCCCTGAGACAGAAGGACCTTTGGAAGGAGTCTTTTAAGAGGGGAAATGGCCTCTGCTGGGAAGTTAAACTTCTTGAAGAAGTCTGTAAGAAAGAGGGGGGAAGGCATTAGACACGCAACATGACTCTGGCAGAATGGAACACTTTGTGCAGGTTTTATTCTACAGAGATTCAGATGTGTATTTGCAAAATAAACTCGTCGTAGCTGAACAAACACTGTAGGCCCAGATCCTCAGCATCACAGATGGCACTTGTCTACTATTTCTATAGTGACACCACAACAGTAATCTTAGAGCCTTCCAAAATGTGGTGGTTGGGTTGGCACGTGTGTGAAAAGCAGGACTAGCCTAACAACGCAGAACGGCTTCCATTAAAAGTTATGTGATGTGTTTCAAGAGATTTTTTTCTTAAAGATGCTGATTCCTCAGTAGGGTGAGCAAATAAAACCAAAAACCCGCTTGCAAACATTCATGGGCACATAAGGGACATCATGAACTCCGGCTGAGACCGGAGCAGTGGGGAGTGAGGTGTTTCAGTATCCAGTCAAACTGGGCTGGAACTGTGTGGCTTGTCTGGATGTGTCCCCATCCCAGTGAACTATGAAACACTGAGAGAGTTCGGGGTGTTCACCCTGGAGAAGAGAAGGCTCCAGGGAGACCTTAGGGTGGCCTTAGTTGTGACAGGACAAGGGGTCACAGGTTCCACTGCCAGAGGGAGAGTCAGAGTAGAGAGAAGGGAGAGATTGTTGGTGCTGAGGGTGGGCAGAGCCTGGTGCAGGCTGCCCCCAGAGGTGGGAGCAGCCCCATGGCTGGCCCCATGGCAGGTCAGGTTGGCCCCTGGGGCTCTGAGCCCCCTGCTCTGGGTGCAGATGTCCCTGCTCCCTGCAGGGGGTGGGACTGGGTGAGCTTGGAAGGTCCCTTCAACCCAAACCATGGGATTCTGTGATCCCATGGAGAGTCTTCCTTCCCCTCTGCTGTTCCCCAGGCATGCCCAGACATTGCCTCAATCATGCCAGCTGGCCCAAGCCAAAACAGAGCCAGCAGTGTGCTGGCAAGTGGTGTAGACAACCACATCAGTGGCACAGCAGTGTCTGTGTCCGTGCCTCTGCCTGAAGCGGGGTGTTGGCGCTGACCCAGAGAAACCTGTCTTCTTAGCTAACGACCACTCTTGGACCTAACTGCCTCTTCAGACACTGTAGAGAGAGCTGCAGGTTTGTCTGGGGCTTGCTGTGTTCAGTAAAAGAGAAGTACGTGTCACATTATGCTGCTTTTGGTTTCCTGTGGCAATTTTAGAAAATTCTTCATCCTTAAATAATGGACATGGTGAGAAAAAACAGGGTCCTGGAGGTGTGATTTTTAAGGGTAGATTCATCATCAGATAGATGGGAGTGCTGGAAACAAACCTAACGAGCCCCAAGTGAAACAGCCACAGGCTGCACAACTTCCTATGGTCTAAACATTATTTATCTCCGTGATTAAATACAATTCAGCAGATGAAATATGAATCTAGAAATGGGTTCTGAACACGTTATTTTCGTAATCATGTCTACGCTGTGTGGAAATTACCTTGAAAGTTACTTCATAAGCTATAGTCTTTATTTCTAGCAGAGAGCACAAGAATTCACAATCACTCCCTTGACCTTTCCGGCATGGAGTACAGGAATGATCAGACTGCTTAGACACAAAAAGAACTTTTTTTTCTTTTTCATCACACTGTTTTCTTCACATATGGGTGAGGGGAAAGCAGCTACAGTTTTGCTACAAATACTAATGCACCTTCAGTGCTTCAAGAGCTTCAAGTAAGTAGATCAAGACACAGAAATAGAGAAAATCTGTCATCAGCAGTTTGCACGGAGGTTTTAGGCAGCAAACTAAGTATAACACAGCTCCGTCGTTACGTAAGATTGTATGTAGGTACTACACGCAACTCGTTCTGCACAAGGTTTTGCACAGCTGCTGCCTTCAAAGACCATCAAGCGTCAAGGCAAAGTCAAGCTAATGTTCTTCCCTAACTGTAGGGAGTACGACACCGGCGGTTTGCTTTTCTTCCTGACAAAGTCCCGCCTCATTCACTGCGGACCTTCTGCCTCTCCTGGACAGCCTACAGCCAGAAGGATTTCTTAAGACGGAATCGATAGCAAATACAAATGTTTTGCTGTCGATGCTAAACTATTCAACACAGTAAAAGCAAAACCTATCTGAGAAGATTTCGGGAAGGTTGTTAGGTGATTGGTTAGCTGAGCATTACCAGGAGGGTGGTATTTATTTACGAGAAAGCATTGCGCATGTGGAAAAGTGCTTCTAACCGTACACAACTGACAGTCTCTAGCTGCTGCCTCTCAGAGATGAAACCTCAGACTAACGTTAGCACTTTAATACAGGTCAGTATTAAAGAAGGGAAAAAACCCTATCAAAAGTTGGAAGACCCAACAAGAGAAGAGTGAAGAACAGAACACATGAATATGACACCGTGAACTGGTGATGTGCCTACATCTTGACTGGTTTGTGCATTCCCCCCTCCCATCTCAGGGGACAGTATTATACAACCAGAGAACTAAAGAGGAGAGTCACAAGTCAAGACAACTATGTGGGGAGAGATTACGCAGAGTGGGATTCTGCAGCCTTGAAAAACATAACTGCAGTGGACTACAACCGCTGTGGAGGGTATCACGAGTAGCTTGGAGAACAAAAACAGAGAATGACATCACTTCTCACAATACAAAACTAAGAGCCATCACAAGAAATTAGAAGATGGAAGATTCAAAGCAAAGAAAAATCCATTCTTCAGACAGAACCATGTTCAAGCACAGCATTCATTGCCATGGAAGGCAGCAGAGGGCAAAGGTTTACAGGGGCTCAAAAAGCAGTTAAATAAATAAATCAACATGTGTAGTCTGGATACAGAAATTTCTTTGGTCCAGGAATTTCTAAACCGCAGAACACTGGGAGTGTACACTCCTATTGGGGCCTGTGCATCCAGGACCTCGCACTTCTCCAGGGATCAGTAGTTCTGTCTTGGAGGAACCAGATGGACACACTGTTGTCATGCACATGTTCTCTCTTGCTGAAATCTTCACCAATCTTAGCCATTTTAGACAACAGCTTTTCCCCATAACCCGCAGTTATAGAATCACAGAATCAATCAGAGAATCACAGAACCACAGAATCATTCTGGTTGGAAGAGACCTTTAAGCTCCTCGAGTCCCCCCATTCCCCCAGCACTGCCAGGTCCCCACTGACCCCTGTCCCTCAGCACCACCTTGACACAAGGGCTGGGAAACCCCTCCAGGGATGGGGACTCCACCACTGCCCTGGGCAGCCTGGGACACGGCTTCACAGCCCTTTTGGCGAAGAAATTTTTCCTAATAGCCAATCTAAACCTACTTGTTACTTGCACCCCTGCCCCCCTGCTAAGGAGTTCGGTATTTTAGCCTCATTTTCCACTGAAGCTGAGTTGAGCGAAATGCCAGACTACAAATTAGGAGGCTTCATTCTCTGCAAATAGGAAGCGCTATTAAGGAGGTGGTGACCTCCAGCAGAACAGCCGAGCTGACAGCAGGGGATGGTAATGTCTTAAACTACTGCAACGAGATTTTCTCCTCTGTCAAAGACCTTAGAGAAACCGAGGAGCTGGTTGACGGGGAATAAGTCACCCTTCAGAGCACGTCAGCTGAGGCCCGAGCTGCAGGTGATAACTCCGGTGCGTGATACTGTTCCCTGAAGTCATTTAAGCAGTGACAGTGTTTGCTCAAGGTTGTTTACTGCAGCCTGGTTGAGGTGGATGTGGTGGTGGAGAAGGAAGGGGCTGGTGTAAATCAAAGCCTTAGTTTCCCTCTGTTGCTCAGTTCTTGCTGGCAGGAGAGTGGGGAACGCTTGAGCTTGTTTGCAATGCTGGCAGTTAAGTTGCTGAAAAAAACGGGGGACTACTAGTAAAAGTGGGGCTGCTGGTCTATGCAGGAGGAGTTTTTTCTCCAGCCTGCTGCTTCCAAGTACTAACAAGTAGCAAATGTTTCTTCTGTCATTTTAAAATTCCTCTTACTTGTTCAAGTGCATGAGGCAAGAATTTTTTAAACCTGATAGGCTGTAAATAGAATCATAGAATCTGGTTGGAAGATCTTTAACATCCTCAAGTCCAACCGTTCCCCCAGCACCGCCAAGGTCCCTAAACCGTGTCCCTCAGCGCCACATCTATGTGGCTTTTAAACACCTCCTTGAGAGGAAACTTGAACATCTCCCTGTAGATAAAGTATGCCTCCATATATGAAAGTCACCCGTTTCCCCTGTTTCTTTTGCCTTCCAAGGTGCTCCACATAGTCGTGGCATAATGTATAGTCAGAGAAAGGCTTAAACCTCTTACACTGATGGGCCAAAGCATGTTAGTACCAATAAACACAAGTAATGTGAAATGTGTGCAAGATGAGGGGGAAAGGAATTAAACATTCATGCCCTGTATAGGATTTTACAGGAACATCGATGACCTCATACACATTGTGGTCAGTGAAAGGGAGATCCCTGGTCACTGCGCAGTTCCAGATACGGAGCAAACTCTGCGCTGAGTGTGCATAAAGAACAGAACAATCGATAGGATGAAGAATGTAATAATTGTCTTATATGCACCAAAACTGCAGCTTTTCTATTATTCCTGACTGGAATAATGTGTAAAGTATGCATAAGAAAGAGGCACATAAGATTCACAGAGGAGAGATAAAAATAACTGGGTGAGAAAAAGAGTTTGAAAAGACCAAGACAGTTTTCAGAGTATTTTTAAATCAAGTAAGTCTTTGTTTCCTAATGCATGAGGAATAGGATATTCGAAATTAAACCAGAAAAAGAGAAAACAGTTTATCACCCAGCATGGCGCAGCCATGGAGGAACTCGTTACACACAAAGTCATTTTGTCCTAGAAATGAAGAAGATTCAGCAAGCAGCAGAGACTTTTATGTGGGTACAAAGAGTTATTGCAATACCCTGCGAGAAGGAGGTCAGACTACTGGGACCGGACCTAATCCCGCCTAATCATCTCGAGCTCAGAGCAGGCCAGAAGTAGGTTTAGCCTGTTCGGGGTAAGCAATTCCACATCCATCTGTAACAGGGCTCGCACATCTCCCTGATCTAGTGTGACCCCAAGTCAGAACAAACACAGTTTCTCCTCTGTCGTATCACATGGAACAGGACCAACTCACAATTATTTCCAGGACTGTTTAAAAAAATGGTTGAAACTTTTTACATTTGCAAATGTTGGCCAAGAGGCAAAAAATACTTGCTAGTAGAACTGCTGCCTTGGAGAAGATTTTCTTTTAGGAAAAATAGAAGATCTGTACATTATAACCACAAACACAAGGTGCTTTTCAATACCTCCATGTTCTCAGAGACTTGAGAACAGCCAAGTATGCCTTAAAAAGGAAAAAAAAAAAGAATTTAAATTCGGAAAGAAAAGGGGGATCTCTGAGTCTAGGCAGCAAGCTGCTAGCCTGTCTGCTGGCGCTCCTGCCCCAAGCACACATATGATCACAGCAAGGACGTGTTGGCTGCCGGTGCTCATGTCTACGTATTCAGATGACGCTCAGCCTGTTCACAGGAGCTTTGGTACACGACTGGGTGCCAGGGTGTTTGGAGTAGGGACTCGCAACTTGCATAAATAACTTTGCCGATGCCGTAACATTCACAGAAAGTCCTGTAAATGTGCCAAAAAAATCATAAGAGCAGCTGGCATTATATTGTGTGGAAAGAATAGTCTGCTTTCGACAGGCAACAGAAGGGAAGAGGTATCGCTGCATAGCAATAACTACAGGAGGAGGCGACTTTTCCGTGGCTGGATCCAGTCCTGCAGCTGACCATGCTCAGCGGGGTGCAGGTTTCTGTTAAACAGCGAATGTTTGCCCTGGAAAGCTGGTTCACCCTCTCCCACCAGCAGTATTATCTCCAGGTCCAACATCTAAGGTCTCAGCATGACCTAGGTGTTGGGGTCTCTCAAGGTGTCACAGCTAAAGGCAGCTCCCCTGCAACGATAGGGAAGAGTTTATCTCCTGCATCCTTGGATGTATTTGGGGGTGCTGGGGGCGGGGGGGGAAAAGCTGGACAGGAGCCGGCAACGTGCGCTCACAGCCCAGCAGCCCCCCGTGTGCTGGGCTCATCCCCAGCAGCGCGGGCAGCAGCTGGAGGGGGGGGATGCTGCCCCTCTGCCCCGCTCTGCTCTGGGGAGTAGAACGGTTGTTTCTGTAACTCTCTTGCACTAATACTCCAAGTTCACGCCAGCCTCCCTCCTGAGTTTGGTGGGTTGGGATCGTGGATTATCCGATCAGAGAAGACCAGTGGGAGCCATTTTGCAGAATTATCACAGACTTTTTAGTATGCTGCAAACTGAAGTTGCCAAATACCAGAGTTTTAGAACTAAACAAGTACTGAAGTCCTCCACGCAATTCCTTTAACTATTTTTTTTTCTATTTAAGCTGACTTCTCTTATTATAATACCCACCATGCTGCAGCATGAAGAGCACAGTTACTAAATACATCCTCTGGACAAAGATGTAGAAAAAGAAGGTTTTAATTTTTTAGATGGGGTTGTGCCAACCTCTGGGTTTGTTAGTTTTTCACTGCAGCATAAACAGCTAGTTATATTTAATAAATTAATTTTTATAAGCTAAATGAGCCACGTTCAACCTTGTTTGAGGAAGAAGCGTCTATTGAAGTAGGAAAGAACAAAAATAACTTACTGCCTTCTAAGCAGTTAGACATAAGCAGCAGGACAGAGCTCAGTCTTTTCTGGACTGATCCCAAAATGAATCCAAGTGGCTTATCTTCAAACATGTAATTATGCTGTTTATTTAGCTACAGGTTCTATTGCCCTATTTTTGGTGGTGGAGGTAGAGTCATTTTTCAGAGCGCGTTGCAATTAGCATTGCTGACAGCTGATTTGTCTGTCTCCAGATCTTTGTACTGACACGCGATGTCGATCTTAGCGACGTGCTTACTGGAGCGTGTGATCTATGTATCCTTACTCTGCATTTAATTGCTATGACACATCCTAATCAGAACGAGAAACCCAAACTTTGATCAGTCCCAGCAATATTTGCAAAAAATAGAGAAATGTCGAGTTTTTCTTACACTTGTTCACGGCGAATCTGCAGAATCTCCTGAGTGCCGACCAAATTAAGTCACTTGTAACAGTAATAACCTTTAGACACAAATGCATGTAGTGCAACACATCTTTAATTAGTACATGGGGTCTGTGAAGGCTGGTTTGACAGCGTGACCAATCCACATGTCACCGCGTTTCAGGTTTAAAGGGACTATATTGAATCTACTCTTCCCCATTTGAAGATACAGAAAGACTCGGGAAGTTTGAAACTGAAAAATTTAGTTCCAACAACAGGATGGGTTGAATAATAAAGCAGGTAGAGAGTTCAAGTACCTTGCCTAATACGATGTGTGCTTGTCAAAACCAAAGCTGGTCAGCTCAAATTAATCTCTTCCAGAGATGCAGGAACAAGATTTGTGGCTATCACACAAGTGGACTGAAGTACACTCGACTTCAGCAAGATATTCGATGAACTTCCACAAAACAGTTTTGAGTAGAAAGTAGAAGAATGCAAATTTGGCTGTGATCTTGAAGTCAACCAGTAGAAGAAAACCACACAAAAATTCCTGTGAAACTAAATACCAAAAAAAATCCATTCCCGTGGAGAAAAGCTATTTTGAAGTTGAGAACTTGGCCTTCACTTTGAGATGGATGTAAGTGAAGATAAAGCATGTCCCACGTTTTACAGTCTGTAAAATGAAGCCATATCAGCGCTTTAAAGCCGTGTAACATCGATTTCTGCAGATCAATGTTCTTGGCAGAAGACCATATTCCTTTTTTCAGAGAGAATAAAACCAAGCGCACCGATCTGCAGAGTTCTTCGGGGAGGCTACATGGTCTGTTAGACATCATGGAGCTCCGTGCCAGCAAAGATCCGTGATTTTTAATTCCAGCTTCTTTTGAAGCCAATCAGTGATTTGCCACTGAGTGCAGCAGAACCAGCAGCTCTTCCAAATATCCTGGAACCTCCTGCATGAGCCATTTAAAACCCAAATATCTTGCGTAATTGGAAGAATGTCTGAAAAGGCTGGTGTGAGTGTTAACTAAAAAAGGATTAAAGCACAGATAACAATTAGAGGAAAAACTGCTGAGCCCTCAGCAGTGTTGATGAGCCTTAATCACATATTGCAGACCTGTTGGAGATCTTCAGAATTATTTCTGAGAACAAGGGCTCCCCTGCACAAAGCCTAATCCTAGAATAGAGTCAAATCAGGAGAAGGAATTTATGAGCCTTCTGCTGCCAAATCTGTTCTGGCTGCTCTAAAGACACAGGTAACAGAGGATCAAATTAAAATTAATTTCCTAGAGAACAATGAAAAGGACTTTTATTCAGTATCGAGTCTTACAGCACGTGGCCATTTTGTCCATACGACTGCTCAAGAAAGAGACCCTTTTCTTTTCCTTTTATAATAGGAAAAGTCTGGGCTTAGCTATCTCTTTGTATTCAGGGGAGGGAAAAAAAGATTATATTAGTTCTGACTCTTTTTAATTGCCCTTGGGTAGGAATCAGACACAGGACATTGCCACCAAGAAGATGAAATGTTCAGAGCAGAGTCAGAGAGTTGCGTTAGAGACCGTAATTCAGCCTCAGCTGGGACAGCTCGGTGTTGGAGCCTTTCCACAGCCATGGCTATAATTTGCCTTATTTTTATGGTTTTAATTTAATGTCCTTAAATATATACAGGACACTGATGTCTACTGTACTCATTGGTCATGATTGGCTATTTCCTTTAAATATTCTTTGTGGATATATCCACAAAGTTTAATAGCAATTAGGAAAGATAACTAAAAAACCAGGACTGTAGGGTTTTTCATTGATATGACGCTATTTCAAGTTGCAGTGGGTTGACTCTGGCTGGACACCTGATGCCCACCAAAGCTGCTCTATCACTGCCCTCCTCAGCTGGGCAGGGGAGAGAAAACAGAACAAGAACTGCTAAAAAACAAACAAAAACACCCCATGGAAAATGGACTGAAGTATTTAGATTTGAGCTGCATTAGGAAATGTAGCACTGGGCACATGCTTGATCCAAACTAGAGTTAGAGCCAACACAGACAGCAGAGCATTTTTCTTCTGTGCTGCACAGGAATAAAGGTTACTCTAAATCACTGTCATATTTGCCTAAAATGAGTATGGTCTTTAACTTTGTGATAGTGAAATTACGGGAAAATTTAAGAGGAAGATACTCTTCTAAGAAAGAAAACCTGTAAGGGCTGGTTTGTTGTTTCTTCTTTTTCCTCTGTCTTCAAATTGCCCTGTTATTATTGTTTTTCTAAAACTGTAATTTAATGAAGTCAGGAGGGCAGAATGGAATATCAGGTACTGAATAGAGTCTGGATCTGCCAGCTAAGGTTTTGTAGAACCCCTCAGGGATGTGAACAAAACACATCTGGGGACAGACGGCCAATAGGGAAAGTTTCATGGCATGAAATACAGGCTGCTGCTGTGCAGCTTCATCCTGTAATTATCCATCACTCCACCTCTGGTGCCAAAAGAAAGAGGAAAGCAGGAAAGAAGCTGGAAGAATGAGGAAAACAGATGTAAGTTACAGCAGGCTGGGTCTGAACCCGCTTGGACAGGATTTTTGCTTCCCTTACAGCAGGATGTGGAGTTTGACCCAAGTTCCAACGACCCGGCAAGGCTGGTTGGATTGAGGTACCCCTGTCTGCCCGTCACAGACTGGCTGTCCAACAGAGACATGAAAAGTCCAGCCCAAGAACGGCTCAGGAAAAATACCCTCCAGATTACGATTTATACACATGCACTCATTAAAACTGAAATGAAAATGACAGCCACAAAAATTCAGTTGCCTTTAGTCTTGATCAGAGCCCCCTGCCTACATACCAGGAAAATGATATGCAGTGACTACAGAAACTCAATTTTACTTTAAAAAC
>NW_010416927.1:13832-18386 GCF_000710305.1 Buceros rhinoceros silvestris | reverse complement strand
GCCCCCCCCACCCCGCCCCCAACCCTCCCTTGTATAATTTTGGTCTAGGTTTGAATCCAAACCAGACTTTTTTTTTATATTCCCCATCAACCAGAAATGCTTTGAACTTTGCAGCTGTTAAGTAAAATTGATGATCTTATCAGTTTCACTGCTCATACATGCAACAAATTGCCAAAAAGTCTGAATTTATTGAGCAGCCGCAGGAGGTTCCCGTGGACAGTTGAGTCAGCGCATTTCCTCAGACTGGGAACACAATATTTCTCAGTTTTGTTGCCACAGGGTTCACCCTCTAGGTCACTATCCCAGAGCCAGTGATATGACAATTAACAGATGAATGAACAGAAGAGTCCCTTCAGCTGCTTAAAAAAAAAAAAAAAAAATTTCCAAGTTTTCAGCACTCTGAGTAGAGAAATAGAATTGAGAAAATTGCTATCTATTTCAAGAGAAAGATCAGATCTTGAAATAATGATGCTTTTCATTAGTTCCAGTCCTGCCTCCTTGGAGGATAATTGGCCAATCTCATCACCAAAATAACACAAAGAACAGCTGAGGGATGTATATGAAATATTGTTCTGCCTTTCCAAAAATATTTCAAAGAGAATCTCCTTCCTAAAGAAATGTTCTGAGAAACTATTAAAGCATGTACCTAGTATAATGCATGTGCTTAACGATTTTTCCAAGAATAGTTTGCTTTTCTCACTCAGCTCACATCTGTACTGGCTGTGTATCCAGGTGATATGCACCTTTAAGAAGGAGGAAAAATGTTTTTCCAGAGACGTATTTCACTGATACACCGTATCTTACAGAAACCATAAGAAAACATTATTTTTTTCTACACAGACTTTTCTATTTCTTCTGTCATCTCTTTCCACCACCTTCTTCCTTTTCCATTTCTAATGCAGCTTTTTTCTGCTGGGGTACCTGGGGTACACCCTCCTGGAGGGCGGCATGAGGGGGAGTATGTGGTATGTGTAATTCATCACACAGGTAAAGTAAGTATCTTGGGACAAAACATAAACTAGTAGCAAACCAAAAGAGCTGTACAATTACACATTTTTTTCTTTATGATTTATTTTTAAAAAAGAGCCAGTTCTTCAAATTTTATAACTTATAGATTGACCTTTAATGGGCCCTGGCAGAACTCCAGTACAGTACTTGAGAGATATACCAGCTTCCACCAAGGATGAAAACATTTCACATCCATCTGCTTGTTACCCAGTTACTAGTCTGATATATACATTTCCAAACAAAACAAAGCAATCACAGAGAAAAAGGAAAAAAGGAATAGCAATACAAGAATCTTACCAATGTCTATCTACATTTACAAAGTGCAGCGTATGCTCAAGATGCATTGAAGTCAGTAGTATTGAAGTTTTCTGAGAAAAAAATTGAGAAAAGACTTCTCTCCCTATCTAGCTTGCAACGGATCTTGCATAGGCTTTGGAAGCCTACTTATTCAAGACAGCGTGGTAAACTAGAACACATTCTCAGGTGCTGCCCCTAAAAAATTGTTTTTGTTCAAAATTGCAGGTATAGAAATAGTGCTGACCGTATAAATTAACAAGAAAAAAAAAAAGGTTTGCTTTAAACCTTTCAATGAATAACAGTTCTTCTTGTGACATTTTAAACTAAATAGCAGCTTGCTTTCAAATCTTTGAAGTCTACAAAATGATTCCACATTTACAAATTTTAGCGGGGGAAGGGAGCGGAGGAAGGGGAGGAAAAGCTATACGCTGATGTCTGTAGTAAATTCATACCCAGCACAAAAAGGGAAGGTAGATAAAATACTACAAAAAAGAAGTGCATTTAAAACCAAAAAGTAGATTTTGTAACAACAAGAATTGTATTTGCTTTCCAGGATGGGATGAGAAATCAAGCAAAAAGAAAGAAAAAAGAGAATAGAAAAACCCAACTTTTTCTGGATTTATTTTGATATACTAACCTTGCCAATAAAAATGTTTAAACCTCAGTTACAACTCCCTGGAGAATGGCAGCTATTATCCCCTATTGAGGTGGTGCTTACCATACAGAGCCTGAACAATTCATACAGAAAAATAAACCATAACATTCCTGTTTATTATTACTTTAGCTGAGAGGTGCTGACATTGAACAGTTCTGCACTGCTGCTATAAATCAGCATGCTGTGGATGTTCTCAGCATGGGACTAGGGCTCCCTGGTAACAGCTCTCATCAAAGCAACCAGCTGTCAGAATTCTTCAAATTAAACTGTTATTACTGTAGTATTCATTAGTCAGTTACTGACTATTAAGGTATTTTTATATCTGAGACATTGACATTGGATATTGCTTTTTAATATGCAAGTTATATATAAACATGATTAAGTGGTTCTTTTGGGGTTGGCGGCTTCTATTATAGCTTGATCTCCCCTTTGTAGGGACTACAGTGTTGGAGATAACATCCTGGTCTGTACTAAAATTAATTTTCTATTTAAAAGTCTTGTATTTCTACTGTGATTGATAGGCCATTCCCTTAAGCACCAGCATTCGTGTTGCAGAGGTATAACACAATACATACAAAAGGGACTTATGGTCATTTTGTTTAGGCAAAAATAGTGTAACTGTGGTTGCAAGAGAAATGAGATTCAAAAGCTTTTAATACATGCTTTAGTTGTTTAATTATTTGGTATATCAATATAACTCATTTACAGAGAAGCATGTTTAATATTTCAGCAACTGTTGGTTTGGGGTTTTTTTTTCCGAAATATTGATTAAAAATGACTGAAATTTCCAACACACAAAAATCTTCTAATCTAGAATATTTCTCTTTCTTCCAAATAAAGATGTGCAATTTCATGTTTTTCCAGACTTTTTCTGCATTCGCATTTGGGTAGCCCTGCTTGCATCTCAGGCATCCTCTTTGTTTTCTGCATTCTTTGGATAAGTCATCTTTAGCTAAAATACTGTTTTGAACCTGTTTCAAACTCTGTTCCCCATTTCACACTATGCGGACATTTGTGAGGCATTGCAGAATTTACACCATCACTACAGGGTTTTGGTGCCTTGACAGAGCTTCTCTAAGCTAGGAAAAGTCAGTTTTCCTAGCATCACTCCACTTTGGCAAAGACAGAAAATTCTTTGTACAGGACTTCTCTTAAAAATTTGTACATGCTTAAACAGAAATCTTTCCCCTTTGTTTCATCTCCAGAAATGGTAGCAATGAGTTTTAAGTCCAGCAGTAGCTAAGTCAGGGTGGCATATGTATTTCCTTCTATCATGTGAAACACCTCAAAGCCACTCCTAACCAGAGGTGTATTGTAAACTGACATATCAACACTCTGATAAAAACTTTCAGCATTTGCTATGCAACACAGCTAGACATCACAGAAAAAGTGTCCTAATGTAGGCTGTGCAACAGTGAAAATAACAGCAGAATCTCTGTCAGAATCTTACCTGTTGGATGTGCATAACCTTTAGTTCCATGAACAGTTTTCTTGCCCCTGGAAATAAATGGACTCAGTTGGTCCAGGGAATCTAGAAAAGCCACCTTCTCCTTTCCCCCATTAGTTGAAACATAAAGTAAAGCTTCAGAAGCAGCAAAAAAACCTGCAAGATGTTGTGGTCACATCATCTCTAGTAGAAATCTAGAGTAAGATTACTGAAAATAATAGAATTACTAAAATCAGAAAACAAATAATAGTCCTGAAAATTCTTGCAGTGAAAGCAACTCAGAGAAAATATCTTTCCAGAATGTCATAAAGATGGTTGTACACCATTCTTGGTTTACTTGAGAGAACTCCATATACCTTTGTGGTGGTGAAAGCCCTTCAGTATATAAAACAATGAAGATATTTCGTGCCTGAACCATGCTTTTGTAGGAGGTTAACCATAGGGCTAATTAATGAGAAGAAATTCTTATTTCTCCGCTCCCCTCTGCCTTTTGATAGTTAAACATTAGAAGTAATTAGAAAAGGAGAGAATTGTCCCAGAGAAGAAGTCAGGATACTTCATACATACCAAACCCCATACAGCAGTAACGTTATGATACTTCACAGTTGTACAAAGGAGTTCGCTATTCCATATGGAGTTTAGCGCTCTGAACAACTCTGAAAATAAGTTAAGAGAAATGGTGCTTAAACAGTACTGGGGCAGAATCACGATGGTTTTCTCCTGCAGTTATGCAGATGTATGTCAGTCCAGACTGGCAAGCTGCCATGCCTTCTTATCTGACTCAAGCAGTTTTATAGCTATCTACTCAGTTATCTAAGTCAGTTTTCCGTGTGTAGTAGTGTCACATATAACTAGGACCATGTAATTATATCTAACTCCATGGTGCACAGACATTGTCATATTTTTTAAAAATACTGCTTCTTTAAATTTCACATAGACCTTACTGTCCTGGGTTAGCCAAAACTTCCCTTGTTTTGGAAGCTTTGTTGTAAACTGACCAATCAGTTATTCCCTGCCATGTACATATAAACGCGACATCAATTGGTTAAAAGTTCTGGTGGGCTTCTTTCTTTTTTCGGGTGCTGCCTCTTTTAAGAAGCAGCCGGTCACCAGGCCCCGCTCTCTCTCTTCCGCACCGGACGGGACG
>NW_010416927.1:0-13603 GCF_000710305.1 Buceros rhinoceros silvestris | reverse complement strand
TGCTCCCTCGCGGCCTGCCCCCGCTGTGTTTCACTGTCGCCGTGTCGGGGTACGGCCTCTGTTAGCCACGAGGAGCCGCGCCGCTGCCGGGAAAACCCCCTCCCCGCCACTCGCTGGAGCCCTTTCTGCCCACCGAGCCGTGTGGGACCGGACCCCCTGCACATGCCTGAGGAGCCGAGCCTGCCTGCTCAGCTCTTCGCCGCCGGGTTTGCCTTTGCTGCTGCCTCAATCCACTGGTAGATAGACTGGTAACACCGTGCTGGTTTTGGCACGTGGCGCCGTGGTGCTTTGTCCTTGCCGCAGTTCCCTTTCCCTGTGCCACGTGGCCGTCGCCATCTTTGCCCTGCCGCAGTGTTAACCCTTGCCTTTCCATTTCCTAAAACCCCCAATATCCTACTGGTTTGCCTTTGGATCATATATATATATTGGTTTGTAGTGTTATTAAAGTTTGTTTCAGTTTTCCAAAAAGTATATTCGAGGTCTCGCTAATTCTTTTTCCCTTCCCCTATCTTCACTGGAACAGAGGATGGTACTATCGTTGCCGGACCTTGTTTTTTTTTACCTCGGCCAGACCGGTGACACTTACAAACTTGTCAATTTTCAGTTGATGCTAAACACTGTCAAAATGCCTTTGAATTTCTCTCTAAGGCAATGGGTAGTGAAAAATTCTATAACTATGCTTCAGTTTCATCAGTTCATCAAGCAGGGTATAAAGACGCTTTTTAGATCACCTACAAGAGATGGAGATCTGAAGCCTCAAATTGGAAGACAGAAGTCTAACATGCAGGACAAAAAGATGTATCCAGCTAGTTTAGACTCAGAATAGAAGTTTACCCCACTGGGAGCAAGTGTACTGCCAGCAAGCCACATGTGCATGATGAATGAGATAGTAAAAATGTGCTTATAGAATTGCGATGACAGTTCTACGTCCATAAGACATCCATCCCCAAGGTACACCTGTGCATCTGTTACATACTTTGGTATTGTTTCTTCTTCAGTTTCAAGTAATTTAAGAAGGCGAGAATCTATGCTTGAAAGTCCATAAAGAGAGAAAAGTTAGTCGAGGCCGTGAGTGACAACAAGAGTGGCTGGAAATATTTATCATCAGCAAGAGCAGAAAATATTGTAAATACCCTAGAAGACTCCACAGTGGATGAAGGTAGTTCTACCATTCACTCTCCCATTATGTCACGAGTGAATTATGATTTCTTCCTTATTGTTCATCTCCTCCAACTCAATGCCGAGTCTGCTTTTCTCACGGAGCAGAGCCTGGTGATTTTCTGAAGTGCTGCCTCCTCTCCGGGACCGTTTTGTTCTTCCTTCTGTTTCCAAGACCTGCAGAAAGTAAACAGACACTGTTTTCTGCAAGCTGTGAAGTCTGTTCAATAGGAGTAGAAGGGCAAGAGAAAAATGCAGCAACCTCCCCACCCCCAACCCCCCCAACAACCAAAGCACAAGTGAAAGTGCTTTACATGATATTATGCAGCACTTCATGCTGGATATACAAACTCCTAAATTTTACTGATAAGGTTGAGCCTGTAGGGTTACAGCATTCAACGCTCTACTACTTTTAGGTTAGCGTGGCCTGTTCTTTGCATACAAATGAGTTCCTAGCCCAGTGCTTGGGTTAGCTGTTTTCTGTTTTCTGCTTTGAAGATAGCAGATACACAATGCGCAACATCCAGGTCCACGCTGTAAGGTTTAACTGAAGCAACTGGAAAGAAGCTCTGGTCTCCACAGCTTAAATGGAAAGTGCTGCAGGAAATGAAACTTTAGACCAAATGATCCAGATGAAAGGAGTTAAAAAAGACAGAACATGAAAACACCACAAACATCACAGCAAAATGACACTCTGGACACACGGAATGTTTTGCAATGTAAAGAATGGTAAGTTCAGTATACGCTGTTAACCAAGAGATACTTTGAAGCTGTATAGTACGCTATAAAATATGCTAAAGTGCCATATCCTGCCATGAAAACAATTTGCATGTAGGCTGTTTCAGAAGCACGTATTTATAGGAACTCAGAAGGCTAGATGTATCACTACCTCAATGTTGGGGGGTCTCTCCCCAACTGTTAGGGTCACCAGCTGTGGTGGGAAATCACCACACGTCGTGAATAGTTGGGACAGACAATGCGACAACAGCTTGTGTGCACACACAAAGCCTTTATTGAAATACAAGTGCAGCAAACTGCTGCGGCACCTGCTTACTGCAAATGGCAACTGCAGTTCTGAACCACGTTCTCTCTTATCACAATGCTTTATAATCTTCTAGTACATTGTTTATTTTACGTGCTTTACTTGGATTGGTTTCAAGTGTACCCTCCTCCAGTCAGCTACTGACACAACCTCTCTGTCTCCTCCCAAACGACACGCCTCCTGCTGCTGACTGACAGCAGGCTAATTTGGCTTCTTCCCTGCCGGGGTCACTCCCACACCTCAAGTGAGATGGTAGTTCAACGTGAAATTGAACTAATGTACAGGATATGTAGCCGCCCAAAGGCAAAGAATTGATGTAGCCACAGGTGACCCAGGTATGACACCTTTCTCCCACGTTTATTGTTTTTCCTTGCCTCAGCCGTCAGTTTACCAAAGTTTCTGTGTCTCCACTAGATCAGGCTTACGCTGGAAAAGTTTCACCATCTTGATCAGGACTCAGTACTGTCAGTGCCATACAAGATGACCGATTGTACTGTGCTGAAGAGTCAGAGCCATTAAGTCAGTGTATAAAGGAGTCAGCTGTCGTTCAGACTTCTTCATGCTAAATGAAAACAGGAGTGGTAAAATAACCTCCCCCTCTACAGCCTAGAAGGAAAAACTGTTTTGTACCAATATTCAAACATTTAGTTTTATGGGGCATGAGAACAGGAAAAAACCTGAATGCACCTTTGCAGCTTTTGTGCTCGATGTGAGCTCCAAGGTGCTTGCAAAAAGCCCATAATGCTTCAGGACACCTTACATATTGTACCTGCCAAAAGGAAAACCCAAAACTTTCCTACACATTTATTTGCAGATATGGGAAATTAAAATCAAACATAGGTTATGAACATCTACCACTCTCACCACAGCTACTTCAATGTCTTAATGCATCCCACATTGCCAGTTAATAGGAAAAGAAATCGACAGCTCCTTTATGCCACATTCATTGATCCGTTCTTACATCTCGCAGGGCGTCTCCTCTCCTGGAGAACAAACCATAATACTCTATCGTTGAGCAGAAGTGAAAAATGTAAAGAAAAGGCTGATCATCGGTTAAGAGAAGGCTGCAGAAAACACTCAGTATTGCTGACTGGGAAATCTAGAACAACAAATGATTCAACCAGCAAAATTATTGGGCTGCTGTGTTTAGAAGCAACCAGAGAAAAAACTCTCTTTTTAATGTTAAAAGAAGCTTCTTTTGGCAAATGCTCTCTAATGATTCGTTTACAGACCTAAAATAGTCTTCAGAACTGGTCAGGCCATGGCCCACTGCTGAAATCAAGTATTTTCAAGGAAACTGTACACTCAGTCAATACAAGTGTGAAACCATTGTATGTATTTAAACCAAACACAACATTATTCCTGATGTGTCTGATATTCACCACTGTGACAGGAAGACACGCTTTTAGAGCAGGAGGATTTTATGTGTAGGTGTTACATATTCACTACACAGCTAGTAAAAATTTTAAAAACCTACCTGTCTCAAAAATACTAGCAGATAGTATGACTGAATTTAGTGCATACACTCAACTTACATGTAAAGTGCTCTAGGTACGCATCATCATCATCATCATCATCATCATCATCATTACTTAGCTAGGGAGGGAAAATCATCATCATCATCATCATCATCATCATCATCATCATCATGGCTTGGCTTTGCAAACAAAGATCTGGGAAGGGTTTTTCCCATGCTCACTGGAAGCGATGAGTGCACCTTTCAAGCCTGCACGGTGGATTTTTTAGGTGAGGTGCAGTGGGTGTGGAACTGGCTCCACCCTTTACACCTGAGGTTCATCTGCCAGGGCCTAGCGAGCTTGGACGGTGACAGCGAAGTCCTCAGGTCGTAGGTTTGTTTAGAGTGTCCTTCTCTTAGATGATGGATGCCTTACAAGGCTAAAGGAGCTCCATCTGCCCGGGTTTGGAGTCAGAGTTGTCCTTCTCCTAGGATGGCTGCCCGAAGGCTAGTGAGCCCATCCTGCCCGTGGACACACTTTGTCTGACCCTTCAGTTGAGACCTGTCTGGCCTGGGAGACCTCACCGGAGGCACATGCCACCACCAGCAGAGCTCTCAACCTCACAAGGGCACACAAGCTCCTTCCCCACGACAAGGGGGTGCCCGTGAAAGAGTCGCTGCTCTACCTACGGACATCACAGACCCGGGCACGGGGCAGCCGGGGCCTGCCAAGAACGGGAGTCCTGGAGGGGAGGTACAGATACAAATTTTGCAAAAATATGGCCCAACTATTATACCAAGGCCTAGAACAAGACCATCTTTCCATTTCTACAAGTTATGAAACACACAGATGCCAACAGCCTGCAGGAAACTTAATCACAGTTTTGCAATAATGAAGTGTTAGAGCAGGTCATGTTGAGAAAAAAACATGCTTTCAGTAAGTCACCATCAGTCACTGCTGGAACCTGGATGCCAGATGTCTGAAGTTACAGAGGCTCAGAAGGCTACCTGGCTTGGGAAGAAAGAATGGGATCACTACAAAAAGTGAGCAACCAGTCTTTACAAAACAAAAAATGTTTTTGACTTTACAAAAACCCCCAGACAACCAGCTTATTACATCACAGTCTTGTCTGATATGCAAAGGAGAATTCTCACCTTCTTTTAAGACTTTTAATATCTCCAGGTATACTGGAGGTACAAAGGTAATGTAGGATGACTGCAGTTGATTTCCTGGGTGATATAATGTGTAGAAAATTATAGCATGAAGCATCATCCATTTTTTTCTTCCAACTACAATCTTCCAACCAGGATCTTCTGGAGAAGGCAGCTGGTAGGAACTAAACTAGCTGTAACCAGACTGCTAAGCCAGCTACAGAACATGTCTGAAGACAGAATTCTGCCTGTGTTCTGCTTGCAAAAGTCAGAAAAACAGCAAGAAATTAGATTATTCCCAAAGAATCGAGGAAATAGACTCAGTCTTGGATATTAGCAAGATCAACCAAAATGTGTTTATGACATAGCTTGGGTTTCAGTATTTAAAGGGTTTTAGCATAGCATGCATCTACTTCATCTCACTTACACACCCAAGAAAACTTTAAATATTTTACCTGAGCTAAACAAGACAGTTTTACTGCAGTTTTACTATGTCAGCAAATTCTTTCTCTTAAGAACTAGAAAAGTTTTTCTCCTCACTCTTACAGTGGGCTAGAAGGTACGGTTTTCCCCTATTTTCCTTACAGTTCCTCCTAGAGCCTCTCGGCAAGCTAGCGTAACAGTCACGTTAGCAGCAAAAGAACATACATATGGAGCACCTTCTTATTGACAGATACCCATTCTACAGTCATGTTAAGAACAGTGATTGCCAAGGAAACTCTGTTTTGCTTTTTAATCTCTGTGTAAGGGGACATTTAGTGGATTCCAGTGACTCATTGACCCTTATATTGAATCAAAAGTGATTGTTTGTGATGAAACAATTTACTGGGAAAAGATGACTTGTTCTGGATAAGTTATTGACCATGAAGTCTCAAAACATCTTTCATGATGAAGTTGCTGCCATATCTGCAACTCAATCCCGGTGCCACGTCTTTGTCATGGCCATGGCCTGGCTTCGCGAACGAAGATTTGGGAGGGGTTTTTCCCACGCTTACTGCAAGTGCGCTAATGGCTCAAAAGGCCAATTCACTACAGGGCTTTGCAAAGGTGAGTGCACCCTTCGGGCCTGAGAGGTGGATTTTTTAGGTGAGGCACCAGCTTGCGTGGAACTGGCTCCACCCTTTACACCTGAGGTTCATCTGCCAGGGCCTAGCGAGCTTGGACGGTGACAGCAAAGTCCTCAGGTTATAGGTTTGGTTAGAGCATCCTTCTCTTAGATGATGGATGAGCCTTACAAGGCTAAAGGAGCTCCATCTGCCCGGGTTTGGAGTCAGAGTTGTCCTTCTCCTAGGATGGCTGCCCGAAGGCTGGTGAGCCCTTCCTGCCCGTGGACGCACTTTGTCTGACATGCTCTATTAAATAGCATGGATCTTCTAAATTTAAGGTTTCTCATAGTGGTGAATGTTCAGGGTGAATCAGATTGCTGAAGATCAAAACCATTACAGTGAAAAAAATGAAGTATTTGTCGAGAAAGTACAAAGCAAAATCAGTATTTTATTTCAAGGAACTGGGTTTTTCATCTCACAGCTAAGATCTCCATAGTTTTAGGTACTCATCTTTCTGACCCTGTTAAGTAAAACATAGAAAACAAGGCTGTGCCATACTTTTTAACATAAGACTATTTATTGCTTAGAAATACTCTAATTTGAAAAAGTAATTGAGAAATAAATTGATGATGTTTTTTTAGTTAAGAACGGTGTGGAAAAGCTAAAACATTCAAACAGTGTTACTTTTCTAGAGCTGCTTTAAATAGCAGTGGCGACATGTTGATGTCACTGAAAGCAAACCCTGTTCCCTAGAGAATTTCCCAAAGTTAGGATTTCATCTAAACTTCTAACACGTTGCAAGGTTAAGGATCTGTTCTTTACTGTTTGTCACTTGAGATGTGTGACTAATCATTTTCAAAGAAACAGTTTGTCTGCTTAAGAACATCTATGTGTGCTTGTTGTCTGCTTGTCTAAATGTGGGTATTCTCAGATGACTTCTTTGGACTTTCTACTGAGCTCCCAGTAAGTGAAATGTAGTTGAAGCCGAATGATTCCCTGTTGAATCAGTTTAACCCAAAGCCATTTGTTCAGTTCTGGCTGACACAGGGTAAAAGTCTTTCTTACTAATGAAATGTTTGAGCAAAGGGGATGGGGACAAGGGGAAGGGAAGAGAGTCACAACTTTGTGAGAATTCTCAGACTGCGAATGTACAATACTATTCTCATCAAACATTTTATATTTAAAATATAAGGCAGTAACCACAGGGAAAGAAAAAACCCTGCATAATCTCGGTGTTACTTCCATGAAGATTGACTGTGACTTAAAATAGCTGGAGGTTATTAACACTGCAAATCTTTCTAAAAGAGATTTCAGCTGCATTCAGAAAAAAAAAAAAAAACAGTGTATTGTGGATCTGGCATAAATTACAGACTTCAAGGATGTGTTAGAATAGTAAAATCAATTATTATACCCAAAGTTATAAGACTGACCTTAGAAGCTACCCTTCCCTAAACTCCGCTGCCCCCCAAAAGATCTCTAACCTGTTGACAAATTCCAGTCTGGTAAACTGATTTTTCTCCTGGAATATTTTTAAGTTAGTGGGACTTTTTTAATCAATGTGTGTGAGTGAATTATTTCTGTGTGGAAAATTTTATGCATGAGTAAAAATTCATCTACTCTATTTGTAATAATTGGAAAAACACTGTGACTCTTCATTATAAAAATACTTATTTTTGATAAGGCCTTTAACCTGACCGTACTAAAGGATGAAATTAACTTTGCACCTGTGAGGCCATTGTCTCCATTGCTACACACGAGAAATAAGCTCCTTAGAGAAGTCATGGTTAGAGGCATGAATTAGACCCAAATTTTTCAATGAATGCTGCACTTCTATGTGTTGAGTATACTGATAATCTACAGCTGAAGAAAAGCTAGAAGCTCTGCATATAATTTATTTCTGCATTAAATTTACAACAAGCACTGTTACCTTAGTGCAAAAATAACTTGGTGGTATGCTGGAGTATGTGAGGTTAGAAAGGTGCAAAAATTCTTTCAGACATGAGATCCTAAGACTCTCGCAATTACATTTTGCACTTCCTCTGTATGATGCTTGGGATATTTACCCATAGCATTTTGTTTCCCTCCTCAAAAAAAAAAAAAAATTGAACAAAGAAACCCCAAACCCATATACAAACTTTATGATGTACCATAAGAGAAATGGATAGAAAAATATAGGTCTGATTCACTACAGATTTCCCCCTACCACAGTTGCTTCAGACTGAACTACAGTAATTCAAACACATAGTGTATAACTACAATTTTTTTAAAACCCAACTCATTTCCAAACTCTTTAATGTACCATAGGAGTTATGTAAAATATCACTGTAGCAGTACTGAAAAATCAGTTGGACTAATAAAATCAATATGCTTACACATTCCATTTTATTTATTAGTAAATAATAAATGTAGCTGAGTTAGTAAATATAAGGGGTTATAATGGTGTGAGGCATTTCTGAAGGAGAAGAAACTTCCATTGTAAAGCTGCGTTAGTAAAAACTTTAAATGTAATTTAATGATTGATTGAAATTGCTGTGTTTCACAGTAGCAAGTTAAAACACACTCAAAAATATAGATTAAAATCATATTGAAATTCTCTGTTTTACTGCACTCTCTAGAACTTACAGAAACACCTTAATTTTTATACAATGTATCCTTATTTCCTATTTTAAAGTTTTTGCAAAGAAAAAGACAAAATTCCTAGTATAGGGAAATGCTGGGTGAACTTGTACACAGAAAAATGTTGACATGAAGAGGGGCTGGTAAAATTCAAAATAGAAACAGCGTATAGTAAAATACTGCCTCTTAATCCCTTGCAAATCTTCTCCACTCTGCTGGAAAGGTATAAAAAAATACAGCAAAATTACAGATAAGAGTGAATTTTACACACTTTCACACGCTGTCGTTACGGTATTTTGAAAGGTGTGACCTAACTTTACAAGCTGAGTACACTGAGGAGTCATCGGTTGTGTAAATACAAGTCTTAAACTTTTTCTTGGACTGCCACAAAGGTTGATTCTTTTCTTTTAACTATCTGCTTATTTGTGTTCACTGATTTTCAAATATAAAGCAGATATAAGGTATAAACTGCAGGTCTCGTGTTAAATAATTAATACTAGTATTTTGGGCCTCTGCAAAACTTCTCCCTTCTTTTAACTGCCATTGAATTGATTTTGTTTTCTACCCATGTTACTGTTAACTGTGAAATTATCACACAGTTAAAGTCTGGAAAATGTAGATGAAAAACAATGAGAGATTTGATGTGTAACAGAAGAAATCACTGTGAATTATTGGAGTCGATAAGGCTTCAAAAACCAATAAGAGAAAAATGTTACTCTTTTTAAGTGTCATATTACAACAATGTTTTGCTGAAAACTGTTGTCTGCATCCAATTTAGGAAGGCATCTGCTTATGTTTGCTTAAAACAAAAGGGTGGTTGACTTAATGAATTATTTACAGGCATGCAATATGGCAACAGTATCATTATAAACTCTCTTCTAAGATCTCCTCTGGCTACTCCTGGCAGGGTGTCAATTTGCTTGTTTTTATGGTAGGTGTATGAAACTATGGAGCTATTCTCTGAAATGAGATTTTGCTATTCTACTTGCTAAATGTTAGCAAAGTCAAGGAACAGACTGCATCATCACTAGGTCTCTGGGAAAAGGCCTATTTCTTAATAATTTCTTTCACAAAAACAGTTTTAAACTATATTTTTTTAAACAGATGTACTGAGATTTACCACAAATACGTATTGTGCAGCAGCATATTGAGGGCCTAACTGGCAATCACACCAGCATTACTCAATTACAGAAGCCAGAGGAACAAAACTTTTTACTATCAGGGATCCAAGGACTTTTCTGAGCAGTGGCACATACAACTTTCAAATCATCTGGCCTACTGAAGTGCGGAGACCTCAAGTCCGCAATCTTTAGAGAGGCCACCACTTCATTCCGATGTAGAAAGTAGGGAAGAAAGGGCTTCGTGATAACATCCCACACTTTCATGAACCCACCAAGCAGTTACTAATAGATCATTTAAAAAATAGAAAAAAAAAGAATCAAATGAGGATTCCCCAAAGCTCTGCTTCCAATCTCATACTATTTCAGTCACTAATGACCTAGAAAATGGAGTAGGGCATAATTAGCACATATGAAGATGATACCAGGCTAAAAGCAGTTGCAAGTGCTGGAAGGCAACTTCAGAATGCAAAATGATCTTGACAAACTGGATAAATAACCAGGGGGAAAAAACTAAAAACTAAAAAAAAAAAAGAAAACAAAAAATAAAAGAAAAGAAAAAAGGGAATACAGAACAGGATCATTCCTTTTCATAGAAACAATCAGTCACTCAAATGTGGGACAGGGAACAACTGCTTGGTGGAGTGGCAGTACTAGACAAAGGAATCTGAAGGTTATGCTTAAGCATAAGTAGAATGCGAATCTACAGCATTCCATCACTGCAAGGAAGACACTTAAATTATCAGGGTGCACAAACTATAGCATGATATAGACAAATGAAGTAACACCTCTGCTGAGTGCTTCTACTGTCTTACTAAGACTGAATTAACTGGACTACTTTTTCCTGAAGAACAACGGGCAAAGGAGAGCCCAAACTTTCAAACCTTTATGTACTGAAATAGTTTTCATGCACACATGCACTTGAATAATCTAGTTTAAAATCAGCAGTTCATCTATGCAGTTAGTTTCAACAATTTCTGTGGTAATCCTTGATTTGTTGGTTAGCAGTTTATGAATAAGCGTGCACTGTAACAGATGCATAGTTGAGCTTCTTAGGCACTCATCTGAGGAGACAAGCAGGCTAGAGATTGCCAAAACCTAGTGTTTGTATTGTACTTAGTGCATTGTACAGAGAAATTAAACACTATCAGAAAGTTACTTTGCTCCTTTGATGATGGCAAAGCTGTTTGCTCAGAACTTCTAATATGATGATATGACCCAGGAGACACTGCACACTCTTGCCTTAACAGCTGCTTTGCAGCAAGCTATCTCACAGTGAAAAAGAAAAAAAAGTGAGAAGGGAGGAAAAAAAGTATGTGAAGAAGCCTCTTCTCTTTCATAAGAGTAGGAAGTGTGGAAGCCATATTGTTTTCAAGTGCACCTGTTTGTAATTGGTTCAATATACACTGTGGTTTTACAAATTACCTTTGGGTGTTCAGCTGGGGCGATAAATTGATGTTCCGTATTAACATAGACCTCATTCATCTTGTTTGTGCTCAATGTCCCTTGTTTTCTCACTCAAGCAGTATACTTGTTTCTCTTTGGTTTAGCCTTCTGGGAACTATAGTATTTCCAAAACAGGTCTATAGTTGGAAAAGATTTCAGGGGTGGTAACAACTTGTTGTATAATTGGTTAATCCAGGCAGGTTCTGGCTGACATTGTGCTCTCTGTGTTGAGGTCTTTTGTCTGTCTACAGGGAGACAAGGACAGGAAAGCTAGTACTTGTTTGTGTCTGGCATCCAGAATGAACCACTTCCGCTGCATTTATTACACCCCAGTTATATACTGCGAGAGAAACTGTAACTGTGCTTCTCCTTTGGGGGACAAAAACCTGTCAACTTGACATGTCTATGGTCAGTTTGAATAATGTATGAGTAAATTGGTATTTTTCAGAGCTGTGAAAGGGCTTTAACTCTTTTAAGGGAGGCAGAGCTGAGAAACTGCAGGGGAATATCCAAAACCACAGGAAGAATCATCTGGTTAGCTCTTACTGTAGACTCCAGGGAACGAGCTTTAATGTTTATGTGCAGTGCTACCACTAGGAAGCTCTTTATTCTCTTATTTTGAAAAAAATATTTCCTCTGAAATCCTCTTAGATGAATCTTGCCTTATCTGATTTGGCTATTTGCACCCTAAAAATTAAACAAATTCTAGTTTTAACTGTGCCTAGTGTTTAGTTTTAACTATATATAGTACGTTTACTGCTGCGGCATTTCCATTATGTTCAAAAAACCTACTTGAACATAAACATGCTAGAGGCTTTTTAGCTTTGCAAGGTAGGGAAGAGGCCAACTCTGTTGTTTAGGTGTGTTTCAGCACAAAGCAGGAAAGAGTTCAGAAGAGTTATAAAAATAGCATGTAATTTTAATTAATTTCTCTGGTTCATAAAGATGTATTCCTTTTCAGCATGGCTGACAGTGTCAGCTGTATATAAACTGTAGGTTGGACTCGATTTATTAAGTGAGAGGCTAGCTCATGCTGCCTTCAGCTGTTCCAGACTTTCTGCTTAGCTACAGACAGTGTGATCAGTCTTCCCCTTACAATAGGACTCAGCTTGGTGTTTGAAAAATGCATTGTATATATTAGGAAAGAGGAAGAAGGAATAAAAAGAATTGTTCCAGAATAACAAATCAAATTATCTTTATAGTTAGAGTACAGCCCTGCAATTCCTGTGCTTTTCTAGTCTTGAAGACTTTCCTTGATTTATCTTCAGCAAGGAATTGTACTCTTCTAACAGTGTTCCTGCTTGTCTACACCACTGGGGTCCCAGGATGACCATCTAGCATAGGATAGATATCTGGGGGTATCTGACAAGGGTAAGCACAGAGGTATGTGACAAGATGTTAACTACTTAGTAGGTTGATATCATTGCCTTCCCAGGGCTCAGCAAGACTTTGCAGTCCCAGAAATGCCACTGCCCACCTAATAACTACCGCTATTCTCTCTTTTGCACTCCTGGCAGCATTACTTCAGCAGTGTTTCTGGCCAACATTTCTATTGCCATTACTTATCTGCTTACATATATGGCAGTAAATCAGAGAACAAGCCTTGACCTCTTTCAGACTGTTTGGTCAAGTTTATGCTGTTTGTTGATGAATATGCCATCATAATTTGGTCTTCTAACAGGCAATCTGAGTATATTGACCTTTTATATGAGGCTGAATATCCTGTGGCTCTGACCCATTTCACTCATGGTTTTGCTTTACAGCATAATGTCTGTTTTTAAACTGTATTTTCTCCCTTACCCAGCCCCTGATTTCTACTGGAAGAAAAGAGTATATTTGATGTTTTGAAGAAGCTGGATGGTCTGAAGGTTTTGGCAAAAGGAAACTAAAATAGCAAATCCAGTGTTTTTTAAACTTAAATCTTGAATGCTGCTGTCTCAGGCACTTACTTCTGTGATATGTGAGCTGTGGCACTGCAGTAGGTTAGCAAAGATCTCCTTTTTAGGAGAAATTTGCTTTAAACCTATAGCATTTGTATTCCCTGCCATGTGACATTAAGCAGCATCCTCATAGGTTGAAAGTTTTTGCGCCACTGTCCCTTTAAAAGTCGCGCGACTGTGCTGCGAACTCAGTTTCTTCCCGCGCTCTTGGCCACTGCGGAGCGTGCCGTGCCTGCCTGTCTGCCTGCCTGCTTGCTTGCTTGCTTGTTTCTCCCGGAGCTGCCATCGCCGCACACTCACCGCTGCCATGAGTTCTACCGCCGCCCCTGCTGCGTTGGACACAGCTGTGCAGCAGGGACAGACCCCTCGCACCGTGTGCCACCACGAGCAGCGCCTGTCCTGGAGTGCTGCTGCCGCCACTTCCTTGCAAAGGGCTGCCGCTGCGAGGGACCAGCCCGGGAAACGTGTGCCACAGGGGATGGGAGCCCCACCTCACTGCGGCTGAGGAGCCGTGCTCGAGAACCGACTGAGCTGCTTTTTGCCAGAAAAGCTGTTGCGCTGCCTCCGTACGCCGCATCGGAGCCCCTCTGCAAGCACCGAGCAGAGTCCGGACCGCCTGCGTGCCTGAG